>NW_024412400.1:55718588-55741337 GCF_014898765.1 Herpailurus yagouaroundi
TCAAATATATATATTCAAATATATATATTCAAATATATATATTCAAAAAAAAAATATATATATATATATATATATGTTATTTTATTTCCAAAATGCTACTAAGGAATTTATAGCTATACAATCTTTTAATGCAGTTTAGGGCAGAACTATTAAGGCAACAAAAATAGAATTAGGGAAAAAAAACCCCACAGCAAGTAATGGAGCAGTTAAGATGTTCTAATTAAAGTTATAATTGTAAATTGAGTGCATGAAGACAACTTAAAAATTTTTCTCATCTGGGCATTTTTATTCTAGATTTTAATTCTTGATGCCTTATGCTTAAAATTCCATGTTTTACTGAATCTATGTTGAACCCTCACTAAACAAGGAATTTAAAAAGTGAAATACCAATAATCAAAATAATAACAGAGGCATTGTTTTTATATCAGCTCTAGCGGACTTTTGGTGGAGTCTATCGGATTTTCCATGTATAATATCATGTCATCTGCAAAAAGTGAAAGCTTAACTTCATCTTTGCCAATTTTGATGCCTTTGATTTCCTTTTGTTGTCTGATTGCTGATGCTAGCACTTCCAGCACTATGTTAAACAACAGCGGTGAGAGTGGGCATCCCTGTCGTGTTCCTGATCTCAGGGGGAATGCTCTCAGTTTTTCCCCATTGAGGATGATGTTAGCTGTGGGCTTTTCATAAATGGCTTTTATGATGTTTAAGTATGTTCCTTCTATCCCAACTTTCTCGAGGGTTTTTATTAAGAAAGGATGCTGGATTTTGTCAAATGCTTTTTCTGCATCGATTGACAGGATCATATGATTCTTATCTTTTCTTTTATTAATGTGATGTATCACCCTGATTGATTTGTGAATGTGGAACCAGCCCTGTAGCCCAGGAATGAATCCCACTTGATCATGGTGAATAATTCTTTTTATATGCTGTTGAACTCGATTTGCTAGTATCTTATTGAGAATTTTTGCATCCGTATTCATCAGGGATATTGGCCTGTAGTTCTCTTTTTTTACTGGGTCTCTGTCTGGTTTAGGAATCAAAGTAATACTGGCTTCATAGAATGAGTCTGGAAGTTTTCCTTCCCTTTCTATTTCTTGGAATAGCTTGAGAAGGATAGGGATTATCTCTGCTTTAAACGTCTGGTAGAACTCCCCTGGGAAGCCATCTGGTCCTGGACTCTTATTTGTTGGGAGATTTTTGATGACTGATTCAATTTCTTCGCTGGTTATGGGTCTATTCAATCCTCCTGATTGAGTTTTGGAAGAGTGTGGGTGTTTAGGAATTTGTCCATTTCTTCCAGGTTGTCCAGTTTGTTGGCATATAGTTTTTCATAGTATTCCCTGACAATTGCTTGTATCTCTGAGGAATTGGTTGTAATAATTCCATTTTTATTCATGATTTTATCGATTTGGGTCCTCTCCCTTTTCTTTTTGGGAAGCCTGGCTAGAGGTTTATCAACTTTGTTTTTTCAAAAAACCAACTCTTGGTTTCATTGATCTGCTCTACAGTTTTTTTAGATTCTACATTGTTTATTTCTGCTCTAATCTTTATTATTTCTCTTCTTCTGCTGGATTTAGGGTGTCTTTGCTGTTCTGCTTCTATTTCCTTTAGGTGTGCTGTTAGATTTTGTATTTGGGATTTTTCTTGTTTCTTGAGATAGGCCTGGATTACAATGTATTTTCCTCTTAGGACTGCCTTCGCTGCGTCCCAAAGCGTTTGGATTGTTGTATTTTCATTTTTGTTTGTTTCCATATATTTTTAAATTTCTTTAATTGCCTGGTTGACCCATTCATTCTTTTGTAGGGTGTTCTTTAACCTCCATGTTTTTGGAGGTTTTCCAGACTTTTTTCTGTGGTTGATTTCAAGCTTCATAGCATTGTGGTCTGAAAGTGTGCATGGTATGATCTCAATTCTTGTACACTTATGAAGGGTTGTTTTGTGACCCAGTATGTGATCTATCTTGGAGAATGTTCCATGTGCACTTGAGAAGAAAGTATATTCTGTTGCTTTGGGATGCAGAGTTCTAAATATATCTGTCAAGTCCATCTGATTCAATGTATCATTCAGGGCCCTTGTTTCTTTATTGACCGTGTGTCTAGATGATCTATCCATTTCTGTAAGTGGAGTGTTAAAGTCCCCTGCAATTACCGCATTCTTATCAATAAGGTTGCTTATGTTTGTGAGTAATTGTTTTATATATTTGGGGGCTCCCGTGGATTCGGTGCATAGACATTTATAATTGTTAGCTCTTCCTGATGGATAGACCCTGTCATTATTATATAATGCCCTTCTTCATCTCTTATTACAGCCTTTAATTTAAAGTCTAGTTTGTCTGATATAAGTGTGGCTACTCCAGTTTTCTTTTGACTTCCAGTAGCATGATAAATAGTTCTCCATCCCCTCACTTTCACTCTGAAGGTGTCCTCAGGTCTAAAAGGAGTCTCTTGTAGACAGCAAACAGATGGGTCTTGTTTTTTTATCCATTCTGATACCCTATGTCTTTTGGCGCATTCAGTCCATTTACGTTCAGTGTTATTATAGAAAGATATGGGTTTAGAGTCATTGTGATGTCCTTAGGTTTCATGCTTGTAGTGACGTCTTTGGTACTTTGTCTCACAGGATCCCCCTTAGGATCTCTTGTAGGGCTGGTTTAGTGGTGATGAATTCCTTCAGTTTTTGTTTGTTTGGGAAGACCTTTATCTCTCCTTCTATTCTAAATGACAGATTTGCTGGATAAAGGATTCTCGGCTCCTTTTTTTTCCTGTTGATCACATTGAAGATCTCCTGCAATTCCTTTCTGGCCTGCCAAGTTTCAGTAGAGAGATCCGTCATGAGTCTTATCAGTCTCCCTTTATATGTTAGAGCATGTTTATCCCTAGCTGCTTTCAGAATTTTCTCTTTATCCCTGTATTTTGCCAGTTTCACTATGATATGTCGTGCAGAAGATCGATTCAAGTTACTTCTGAAGGGAGTTCTCTGTGCCTCTTGGATTTCAATGCCTTTTTCCTTCCCCAGATCAGGGAAGTTCTCAGCTATTATTTCTTCAAGTACCCCTTCAGCACCTTTCCCTCTCTCTTTCTCTGGAATACCAATTATGTGTATATTATTTCTCTTTAGTGCATCACTTAGTTCTCTAATTTTCCCCTCATACTCCTGGATTTTTTTATCTCTCTTTTTCTCAGCTTCTTTTTCCATAATTTTATCTTCTAGTTCACCTATTCTCTCCTCTGCCTCTTCAATCTGAGCCGTAGTTGTCTCCATTTTATTTTGCAGCTCCTTGATAGCATTTTTTTTAGCTCCTCCTGGCTGTTCCTTAGTCCCTTGATCTCTGTAGCAAGAGATTCTCTGCTGTCCTTTATACTGTTTTCAAGCCCAGCGATTAATTTTATGACTATTATTCTAAATTCACTTTCTGTTATATTGTTTAAATCATTTTTGATCAGTTCATTAGCTGTTGTTATTTCCTGGATGTTTTTCTGAGGGGAATTCTTCCGTTTCGTCATTTTGGATAGTCCCTGGAGTGGTGCGGACCTGCAGGGCACTTCCCCTGTGCTGTGGTGTATAGCTGGAGTTGGTGGGCGGAGCCGCACTCAGACCTGATGTCTGCCCCCAGCCCACCGCTGGGGCCACAGTCAGACTGGTGTGTGCCTTCTCTTCCCCTCTCCTAGGGGCGGGATTCACTGTGGGGTGGCGTGGCCCATCTGGGCTACTTGCACACTGCCAGGTTTGTGGTGCTGGGGATCTGGCGTATTAGCTGGGGTGGATGGGCAAGGTGCACAGGGGCGGGAGGGGCATGCTCAGCTTGCTCTTCCTTCGGAGATCCACTTTGGGAGGGGCCCTGTGGCACCAGGAGGGAGTCAGACCCACCGCAGGAGGGATGGATCCACAGAAGCACAGCGTTAGGTGTTTGTGCGGTGCAAGCAAGTTCCCTGGCAGGAACTGGTTCCCTTTGGGATTTTGGCTGGGGGATGGGTGAGGGAGATGGCGCTGGCGAGTGCCTTTGTTCCCCACCAAGCTGAGCTCTGTTGTCCGGGGCTCAACAACTCCCCTCCCGTTGTCCTCCAGCCCTCCCATTCTCCGAGGAGAGCTGTTAACTTATAACCTTCCGGATGTTAAGTCCTGCTTGCTGTCAGAACACACTCCGTCTGGCCCCTCCGCTTTTGCAAGTCAGACTCGGGGTCTCTGCCTGACCGGCGAGCCGCCCCTCCGCCCCGGCTCCCTCCCGCCAGTCCTTGTAGCACGCACCGCCTCTCTGTCCTTCCTACCCTCTTCCGTGGGCCTCTTGTCTACACTTGGCTCCGGAGAATCCATTCTGCTAGTCTTCTGGGAGTTTTCTGGGTTATTTAGGCAGGTGTAGGTGGAATCTAAGTGATCAGCAGGACGCGGTGAGCCCAGCATCCTGCTATGCCGCCATCTTCCTCCTTCTGAGAGAAGGTAAGGTACTCTTTGTTGAGCTTCTGCAGATCCTCTTTGACCAAGCTGTCCTAGCTTAAGTTTGCCTGGCTACCTTGAGCCAAATCAAGGAAGTCTCAGGAATCATTTGGGTGACCCACACTAACCCCTCTCCACAGACTTTTATTTATTCAAACCCTTTCAAACCCTTTGTTCCCTCTTCATGTCAGTCTCTATTCGTAGCATATAGTATATATACTCGTAGTATGTTTACTTGGAGTATATAATTTTGCTGCATTGGGGCTTAAGAAAATAGACACCTTGTGGTAGCAGCTTCATCATGTTTCTGCCCCTCTACTGGTCAAAGCACATAAAACTGTCCCATCCTTTTCCACTGTGATATAGAGAGAGGCCCTCCCTTTTCCTCCCAGCTAAGCCCTCACCTGTGCTGGACATCCTGTGTCCTCCTGTCTCGTCACTGATTGTGCACATCCCTTTTCCTGTCTCTCACATCTTCCGATGCTGCATCTTTAACAGTGTTTTCACTTGAGCTTACAAATGTTTCCATGTTCTTGACATCTTTCTAATGTCTCCCTACCCACCTCTACATCATTCTTGTCACTCAGATGCTCCACTCTTTCAATTCACATTTCCTTCTCCATCCTTTGCATGCCATCAGCCTACAAAAATGGTGCTTGAAAGGCCGTTTTAAAGAAAGCGACAGCGAACAAAAAAGTAGACAACGTGTGGCGCTGGCACCCTTCTGAGCCTTTCCCCATATATGTCCTCTTGTTTACAACTTTGTCCTCCCAGAGTAATGCAATTCTGTGTCCTGCCTCTCTTTGCTGAACATAATGTTTGATATACCGTAGATGTGCAAGAGATATTACATGGACGAATAAATGTTTAGCCCAATTTGGTTTTGTTTTTTGCATTAGATCACTTATCTATTGCCGCATAAATTCTGTGTAACAACTACAAGACCTCTGTGACAAACAACAGTAAACACCGATTGCACAAATCTCTAGAGAGCTGCTGGTCTGGGTGGGCTCAACTGATCTCATCTGGACATCCTCATGTGGCAGCTGTGGGCCATGTAGGCAGCTCTGATGATCTTGGTTGGGCTCCCTCATGTATCTGGGAGTTGCCTGGTTGTCAGTTTATGAACCACTTTTTTTTTTTTAATGTTTGTTTATTTTATAGAGACAGCGCACACGTGCAAGTGTGAGCAAGCAAGCACGAATTGGGGAGGGACAGAGAGAGAGGATAGAGAGAGTCCCAAGCAGGCTCTGCATTGTCAGTGCAGATCTTGATGCGGGGCCTCACAAACCTTGAGATCATGACCTGAGCGGAAATCAAAGAGTCAGACGCTTAACCAGCTGAGCCACCCAGGCGCCCCACCTGGCTGTCAGTTTAGAATAACCTCAGCTCAGACATTGGGGATATTTGACTCCATTCCATCTGTCTCAGCCTCTAGCAGGCTCGCCTGGAATTATTCTCACAGAGTTGGCCGCAGTGCTAGTGTGGGGACCAGAATACATGGGCCATGCTTGTTCATATCTCGTTGTCCAAGGCAAGTCCTATAGCTGAACTCAGAATCAAGGGGGAGAAAAATCGACTTGCCTCTGTTGAGAGTAACTGCAAAGTCTCCTGGCAAAGAGTATGAATCTAAGAAAGGGTTAAAAAAATTGGGGTCATTAATACAAGCAATCTATCACACTCATGATCTTCAGGTTGATCATTTAAGTCTGATTTATTTACATCACTATTCCTAATCATTTCCCATTTAGTAGGTAATAGGTTGCCTTCCTTTTTTCACTCCTATAGAAAAATATCTTGTAATAGTTACAAGCACATCACTTTTTTCCCCTCTTTTTGATTTCATCCCTTTGTGTACCATTAAGTGGCTCAAATAAATCAGGGTTTGTTTTTCTTACATAACAGATTTGGAGGTTGTATATGGTGGTTGTTGGCATTGATTTGGTGGTTCACTGATTTCCAGGCCACATCTACAATATTTTTGGTCTTTTATGTTCAGAATATGGCTGCTACGGCTGCAACTACCACTTTCGCTTTAAAAGCAGGAATCAGGAAGAATAACAGGTGTCCAGCAGACTTGCTTTTATTCTCTTTGACCATTACTGTGAGGCATGACCACATCTGGTCAGAGGGTGGCACAGGAAAAAAGCGTTGAGGATGGGTCAGTGACTCTACGGTGTCTGTCGTATCTGGTATACAGTCTCAAGGGTGAAATGGGTCAGGGTGCTATGGATTTTCCTCTGTCCCTTACTATGTATTTTCCTATTCCTTTTCAGAAGGACTTTCCAGTTCATAATGCCATTAGCGGCATTCCTTAATCATACTTTAACCACAGCCTCGGCCACACTCTTTGAACACTAATGGGGTTAAGCATACGTGGTACTTAATAATTTTTCCTGGAGCTTTGCCATTTATATTTTTTGTTTTCTTTTTAAAAATTATTTTCTTATACATTTAAAAGTGCTTTTTACAAATTGAAGCTATTAACTTTGTCACATCTGTTGCCTGTTTCCTATTTTCCTTTTAGTTTTGAAAACTCCCATTTTAGGGACACTTAAAGATTTTTATATAGTTGCCTTGCATGGATAATATTTTATAGATATTTGATTTCTGCAGGACCACTGCTAGCCCATAAGACATCCTTTTGTGAAATAAAAAAGGTATCCTTCTGCAAAACACTTGACTTCCATCTGTTGAACAACTATCAAGGCATAATGATTTTGTTAGAACAAGCCACTTGAGTGCTATCTTTTAGAAACATTTTCTAATAAATACACAACTCTCCCATTTCTATATGTAAATGGTATGTCCATAGCTGTGGTGTCTTTTGTAGCTCTGTGTTGAAGTTCCCTCCACTGAGCAGGCATGTTTAGTTTCTAAAAAGTCAGAAAAGATTCATTCAAACAGTTAAGTTGCACAAAAGGAAGATTATTAAGAATTGGGCTCTGTGGGAGACTAAAAATAAGGCGTAATTGGCTTCAGAATCAATTAAAGTCATTAAAAAGGTGTCTGTTCAAAGATTTCCTACTTTGAATTAATTGAAGATAAATCTAAGATTATATTGCAGTTACTGACAGTACTAACAGCATATGGGGTTATCCAATTGAAATTTGAAAGGAAAGTAAATGATGTATGCTATGGATTTCTGTTTTAATCCCAAAACATTTTTTTTTCAAACAAAAGATTATTTAAAAATGTATTTGTAAACTGTGACTATTTCTAAGTAAGCATAGTGAAGGTGAAAGGAAATTTTATTGCTAATTCTTCTGTTAATTAGTTGTGTGATTTTGGGAAATCACTTAATTTGTATGAGCCTCAGTTTCTTCATCTATAAAATGGAGGCCATGATCTTAGCTCCATGTAGCTTATAAGGGTGTTACAGTAATTATTTTAAAGGGATTTAATGGAGTCAAAAGGGCCCAACTTGTTTCAGTAGAATTTAAATGGGAACTATTATTCTTAACAATGCATTTAACTTTATAAGGTGTCAAATTTGCTTACTTGATTTGAAATGATTGAAGGAGAAAGAAGAAAATGGAGATGCATTAAGTAAAAAAATAAATAAAATAAAAAACCAAACAACTGTATCAGCAAGAAAGTAGAGTGAATTTAGGGTCTTTTTGTGGCCAAGGTTTTTTTTTTTTTTTTTTTTTGATATTTATTTATTTTGTGAGTGTGTGTGTGTGTGTGTGTGTGTGTGTGTGTGAGAGAGAGAGAGAGAGAGAGAGAGAGAGAGAGAGAAAGAGCCAGCCAGGGGAGGGGCAGAGAGAGATGGAGACAGAGAATCCCAAGCAGGCTCCACACTACCAGCATGGACCCCGACATGGGTTGAACCCATGAACCATGAAATCATGACCTGAGCCAAAATCCAAGAGTCAGAGCTTAACCAACTGAGCCACCCAGGCACTCCTACAGCCAATCTTTTTAAAGGCCAATTTGTTGTGATTTCATGCTTTGGTGAAGAAACCTTGACATGGAGAAGAAAAGTTTCCAATCTAATATTAACTGCAAACTGAGCCTTCTCAAAGGTTATTTAATTTTGCTGTGTTTTTCTTTCTAGAAGTTGAGGGAGTTTGGCTTATAAGTATAGATAGTTTTGGCTGGATTTATATAGAGAATCCTTTTGAAAAACATACTCAGTAGTTTAGTTAAAGCAAAACAAAACAAAACACTTGTCCTTCTAAACTTGGTTAGTCAGAGATTTTAACACTACTATGAATTTCTCAGGGGGTAATCTGAGAAATTTGCTTAAAATTAAACAAATACATTTTTAGAGACATTTCCCCTTTGATTTTTGTAGAAATCATCTTAAAAATCCTATATGCTGTGATGGACTGGGATATACAGTGGAACTTCAGGTACTTACGTTTCCATGCTTTCTCAGCCAGCCTGGAGAATGGGTCCAGACTCAGGAATGGGGGAAGATTGGGTGATGCTGTGGCAGGGAGAAAAAAGCCTGGGCTCTAACTAGATTCTGACAAGTAACTTACTGAATCCTGCTTTCAAAGGCTATTATTGTTATAAAATTATCAGTTGCTTTTAGTTTACATAATACATAAAAGCTTAATTCCAGTTTGAACTGGAAATTCCAGTTTGAACAGTTATGGTCATCGCTGTGGAGATAAACTCTAAGCTGATAAATCCTCTGTTTAAAACAAGAGCATGTGATTCGTCATCTAGTTCCAGACAACAGTGTGGTAGTTTAATAGTTTAGCCTTAGGGGTAGTGTTGTTGCAATTTTATCAGTACGGTGTATTATTTATCATCTTAGCTACCATTCCTCTTTTCTTTAATGATCCATCACCTTTATACATGTACAGCTAAAGAATGTAGAAGTCAGCTTTCATGAAATTAAACCCAAATGCCTTAAATTTATTGCATCCACTCTAGGCCATGGCAGAGCTTCAATAGGGTCAACTAAATATTAGGTAAACAGAATGCTACATGAGAAAATTGGATTTTGTTATGTATGAGACAGGGCTAATAATAAAAAAAAAAAGCTGCTGGTTTCTATTTTAGATGGGTTGGGACTTAAATGTGAATTACTGAGTTTTATTGTGTCTTTGGAGTACTATTCTGACATTTCTAGTGATCTCCATAAACTTTCATTGCTCTATAACAGTTTATTAAGCTACCGGGTCTTCATAAATATGCAAACTAGCTTAATAAGATTGTCTGCCATGATTGCTCATCAATTTGGTATTGAAAGGGCACTGACCCAGTTGATAAAAATATTCGGTGGTGGAATAGTCTTCGGCATTCCTAATCTCAAAGTTTATTTTTCTTTTTTTAAATTTTTTTTTTCCAACGTTTTTTTTTTTTTTTAATTTATTTTTGGGACAGAGAGAGACAGAGCATGAACGGGGGAGGGGCAGAGAGAGAGGGAGACACAGAATCGGAAACAGGCTCCAGGCTCCGAGCCATCAGCCCAGAGCCCGACGCGGGGCTTGAACTCACGGACCGCGAGATCGTGACCTGTCTGAAGTAGGACGCTTAACCGACTGCGCCACCCAGGCGCCCCTCAAAGTTTATTTTTCTTAAAGGGGCCCATAAACTGTTAAAACACTACAATCACATTATTTATATGAGTGGACATGGCTATTTTGTTCATTAGGCCTGATGTCTTTTGTGTAGCTACATTTCACAAATCTGTAAACAGTCTTAATAGAATGTAAGTCTGCCTCTTAATACTTTTATTTCATTACATGGCACTTACTGTTTGGGAAATAAGTCAGTGGCAAATGAAATGGACAAAAAATTGTCTTAGATTGGATCAGGAAAAATGCATATTAACTCTAGAATAAAAAGAATTTATTGAGAACAGGGTCTAATTTCCTACAGACAGAAAGTTTTCAATTTAATTTAATTTAATTTAATTTAATTTAATTTAATTTTAGAGAGCATGCAAGTTGGGGAGAGGGCAGAGGGACAGAGAGAGAGAATCCCAAGCAGGCTCCACACTCAGTGCAGAGCCTGACATGGGGCTTAATCCCATTACCCTGGGATCATGATGTAAGCCAAAGTCAAGAGTTGGTTGCTCAACTGACTGAGCCACCTAGGGGCCCCTATGTTACTATTAAAAAGAATGAAGTTGTTACGTTTATTTAACTTTTATTTTTAAATAATTATAGATTCATAGGAGGGTGCAAAGAAATGTGCAGAGAAGTCCCATGCATTCCTTCCTAAACCTTCAATGCCAATATTCCACAAAACCATGGGACAATATTACAACCAAGAATATGACATTGGCACAATCCATAAAGATTATTCAGATTTCATCTGTTACACATGCATTGTGAGTGTATGTGTGGCTCTATGCAATATCATCACTTGTGTAAACTGTGTAACCACCACCACAATCGATACTCAACTGTATCATTTGAAGACTCACTTGTGTTTGCTCTTTTCAGCATACCCATCCCTTCCCCTGTTTCTACTCCCTGGCAACCAATAATCTGTTCTGTTTCTATAATTATGTCATTTCATGATTGTTACACAGAGAGAATCTTTCAATATCTGAGGTTTACTTTCTTCATTGAGCATAATTTTATTGAGGTTCATTCAGTTGTTATAATAGTTCTTTTTTTTTTTTTTATTGCTGAATAGTATTCCATGGTATGGATGTACCACAGTTTGTTGAACCATTCATCCTTTGAAAGACATCTGGGTGTTTCCTGTTCTTGGTTAATGTGAATGAATCTGCTATAAATGTTTGTGTAGAAGTTCTGTGAAAATAATTGTTTATTTTTCTGGGGTAAATGGTGAAGAGGACTTTCTACATGATCTAGCGATTGTACATTTTTAGTTTTGAAAGGAACTGCCAAACTGTTTTTCAGAGTGGTCGTACCATTTTACATTCTCACCACAAATGTATGAATGATCCAGTTTCTCTGCATCCTTGCCAGCATTTGGTGTTACTATTTTTCCCTTTAGCTATTCTTTTTTTTTTCTTTCAGTACATTTTTTAATTTTATTTTTAATTTTTTAAAATTTACATCCAAATTAGTTAGCATATAGTGCAACAATGATTTCAGGAGTAGATTCCTTAGTGCCCTTTACCCGTTTAGCCCATCCCCCCTCCCACAGCCCCTCCAGTAACCCTCAGTTTGTTCTCCATATTTATGAGTCTCTTCTGTTTTTATATTATTCTTGTTTCCCTTCCCTTATGTTCATCTGTTTTGTCTCTTAAAGTCCTCATATGAGTGAAGTCGTATGATTTTTATCTTTCTCTGACTAATTTCAATTAGCATCACTTTAGCTATTCTGATAGGTGTGTAATGGAATCTCATTGTGGTTTTACTTTGAATTTTTCAGCTGGTTAATAATGTTGGGCACATTAGTTATTTTTTAAAGAATCTTCTTTAAGATTTTTAGATACTATATTAATCAAGGATTTCCCGAGAAACAGAATGAATAGGATCTCTCTCTCTCTCTTTTTTGATCTCTCTCTCTCTCTCTCTGTCTCTCTCTCTCTCTCTCTCACACACACACACGGGGAGGGAGGGAGAGAGAGAGAGAAAGAGAGAGAGAGAGAGGGAGGCAGAGAGGAATTCAGTTTATTTTAAGGAATTGACTATGCAAATGTGGGGGCTGGCAAATGTCAAATCCATTGAGTAAGCTGCAGCCTTAAGTCTGAAGGTTGGAAATTCAGGCATAATTTCTATATTGCAGTATGGAAGCCAAATTCCTTCTTTGAAAAAACTTCTGTCTTTATTCTTGAGGTCTTTAACTGATTGGAAGAGGTACTCTGCCCCCCCCCCCCCCACTATGAGAGTGATCTGTTTGACTGCAAGTCAAGTGATTGTAAAGGTTAATCACATTTAAAAAATACCTTTATTGTAATATCTAGGCTATATTTGACCAAACATCTGGTCACCATAGTCTAGCCAAGTTGGTGGATAAATTTAACTATTACAGATACTTTTCAATGAATGGATATGTTATATAAAAGATTTTTCTTTATTTTTAAAAAATTGTAAAAAGATGCATATATATTTATATGTACATATATATTATAATATGAAATTTACCATTTAAACCATTTTAAGTGTATACAGTTCAGTGACATTAAGTACGTTCACGTTGTTGTACCCAGATCACCATGATCTGTCTCCAGAACTGTCTTCATCCTACAAGACTGAAACTCTGTGTCCATTAAATAGCAACTCCCTATTTCTCCATCCCCTAGTCTCTAGCAACCACTATTCTACTTTCTGTCTCTATGAATTTGATTACTGTAGGCAGTTCACATAAGTGCAATCACACAGTGTTTGGTCTTTTGTAACTAGCTTAATTCACTTAATATGATGTCTTCAAGGTTTACCTATGTTGTACCTTATGTCAGAATTTCCTTCCTTTTTAGGACTGAATAATATTCTATTGTGTGTAGAGACCACATTTTGTTTATCCAGTCATCTGTTGATGGGCAGTTAGGTTGCTTTCACCTTTTGGCTATTGTGAATAATGCTGCTGTGCATACGGGTGTGCAGATATCTGTTCACATCCCTGCTTTCAAGTCAGAAGTGAAGTTTTTGGATCACATGGTAATTCGTATATCTGGTATTTTCACCACAAGCGTCTTTGCTACAGATCTTTGGTGCAAGCATTGTTGCCACAAACATTTTTGCCACATAGCTAATTGGCTGTAAGACAATTTTTGCCATAAAAGATAAAAATGTAACTTGTTGACAGTTTGGTTTCATTTGTCCATTGATGCAGTATTCCCATTTTTATGTTGTATAAATCTTAGCCTCATAATGGTCTGCACAGAGTGACATAGAGTTTTGAGCCCACATTGCCTGTAGAACTTGGGAACATGTATCAACAAACATGTGACAATATGCCAAGAAGAAAGAACAACGTAGAAGGTTTTGCAGTGCAATACAAATCAGTTACAAATGTGCACCCTAGTATTTGGAGGTAGGTATCTCTCTTAATGAAAGAAGAATTTTTAGTGGAGAAAGAAAAACTGTGATGCCAAATGAGATGAATAAACAAAGGAACAAACAAAATTGTGTAATACTATGAACAAAAGACCTTGAAGACAGGAGCTTAGGTGCAATCAGCAGAATCAAATCCATTATTTGCACAGTATTGCCATGAATCTATGCTATACATTTTGCATGTATTCAAATATTTTGTAATCTTTAAAATTGTTTATTTAATTTTCATGTTTTTTTATGTCCTTTTATTTTTCATGATTTTATCTTTTATGGCAAAATCACCATAGGCCCAATTAGTTAGGTGGTGAAAATATTTCTGTTGAAAATATTCGTGGTGGAAGTGCTTATAGCAAAAAATGCTTGAGGAAAAGATGTTTATGGCAAAACTACTCAGAATCTGTAATTCTATGTTTAATTTTTGGGGGCGACTCCATAGTGTTTTCCACAGTGCCTGTATCAGTTTACATTCCCACCAGTTTTTCCACATCACCAACATGGTACTATTTTCAGTTATTTTTTCTTAAGAACTTTTTACTTGAATTTGGTCATTTAATAGCAGTATCTATATTCATTAGCAAATCTTGCGAGATAGCACTTCATGAGAGCATATGAGGAAAACTCAGGACACTGGATTTCAGTCTTGGCTCTACAGTTGAGAGTTGGGTTACTTTGAGCAGGCCACTTAATGTTTTTCTTAATTATAAAACAGGAATAATAATATTGGGAAGGTTAAGTGAGTTTTTAAGTTTTAAGTTAGCATAAAGACAGGTGCCAAGCTTATTATTATTGTTATTGTTTTTAGTACTGTATTTCCTGAAACACCCTACCGAAGAGTGCTTTTAGTTTTTCTTTTTTCTTTTTTATAGGTGGTAAAAAGATAAAAACATAGCCTTGGGGTGTCTGGGTTGCTCAGTCAGTTAAGAGTCTGACTTCAGCTCAGGTCATGGTCTCGTGGTCCATGAATTTGAGTCCTGTGTCAGGCTCTGTGCTGACAGCTCAGAGCCTGGAGCCTGCTTCGGATTCTGTCTGTCTCTCTCTCAAAAATAAATAAACATTAAAAAACAAACATTGCCTCTAATAACAGTCCTTACTCCTTTTTTTCCTTTTCTCACCCAGTATTTAATAATCTGCATATCTTAAATGGTTTTCATTTTTGATAATTTTATTAATAAATAATAAATGACGGGGTGTCTGGGTGGCTCAGTCGGTTAAGCGTCCGACTTCGGCTCAGGTCATGATCTCACAGTCTGTGAGTTCAAGCCCCGTGTCGGGCTCTGTGCTGACAGCTCAGAGCCTGGAGCCTGCTTCAGATTCTTGTCTCCCTCTCTCTCTGACCCTCCCCCGTTCATGCTCTGTCTCTCTCTGTCTCAAAAATAAATAAACATTAAAAAAAATTAAAAAAATAAATAATAAATGACAACCTGTAAATTTATAAATTTCTGAATACCTTTTACCAAACTACCTTATTATATTTTTTCCAAGTTTTTATTGAAATTCATGTTAGTTAACATATAGCGTGCCATTGGTTTCAGGAGAAGAATTTAGTAATTCATCAGTTATATATAACACCCAGTGCTCATCACAGGCGCCCTCCTTAATGCCCACCACCCATTTAACCCATCCCCCTACCCATCTCCTTTCCAGAAACCCTTAGTTTTTTTCTCTATAGTTAAGTCTGTTATGGTTTGTCTCCCTCTCTGTTTTTATCTTATTTTATTTTTCCTTCCCTTCTCCTATGTTCATCTATTTTGTTTCTTAAATTCCACAAATGAGTGAAATCATATGGTATTTGTCTTTCTCTATTTTACTTAGCATAACACACTCTACTTCCATCCATGTTGTTGCAAATGGCAAGATTTCATTCTTTTTGATGGTTCAGTAATATTCCATTGTATCTGTATACCACTTCTTCTTTATCCATTCATTAGTCAATGGACATTCTCTTTCCATAATTTGGCTATTGTTCATAATGTTATAAACATCAGAGTGCATGTGCCCCTTTGAATCAGTATTTTTGTATCCTTTGGATAAATACCTAGTAGTGCAATTGCTGGGTTGTAGGGTAGTTCTATTTTTAACTCTTCGAGAAATGTCATACTGTTTTCCATAGTGGTTGCAAGAGGGTTCCCTTTTCTCTGCATCCTTGTCAACATCTGTTATTTCCCGAGTTGTTAATTTTAGCCACTCTGACAGGTGTGAGGTGGTATTTCATTGTGGTTTTGATTTGTATTTCCCTGATGAGTGGTATTGAACATCTTTTCATGTGTCAGTTAGCCATCTGGATGTCTTCTTTGGAAAAGTGTCTATTCATTTCTTCACTTGATTCTTTCTTTTTTGGGTGTTGAGTTTGGTAAGTTCTTTACAGATTTTGGATACTAGCCCTTTATCCAATATGTCATTTGTAAATATCTTGTCCCATTCCATCAGTTGCTTTTTACTTTTGTTGATTGTTTCCTTCACCGTGCAAAGCTTTTTATCTTGATTAAGTCCTAATAATTCATTTTTGCTTTTGTTTTCCTGACTTGGGATATGTGTCTAGTAAGAAGTTGCTGTGGCTGAGGTCAAAGAGGTTGCTTCCTGTGTTGGAATTTATGATTCTGATGGTTCAGTTCTATCTCACATTTAGGTTTTTCATTCATTTTCAATTTATTTTTGTGGATGGTGTAAGAAAGTGGTCCAGGTTCATTCTTCTGCATGTCACTGTCCAGCTTTCCCAACACCATTTGTTGAAGAGATTGTTTTTTTTTTTTTCCATTGGATATTCTTTCCTGCTTTGACAAAGATTTGTTGGCCATAAAGTTGTGGGTCTATTTCTAGGTTTCCTATTCTGTTCCATTGATCTATGTGTCTGTTTTCATGTGAGTACTATACTGTTTTGATGATTACAACTTTGTAATATGGCTTACATCCAGAATCCATAATTGTGATGCTTCCCACTTTTCTTTTCTTTTTCAACATTACTTTGGCTCTTTAGGGTCTTTTCTGGTTCTGTACAGATTTTAGAATTGTTTGCTCTAGCTCTGTGAAAAATGCTGGTGTTATTTTGATGTATATCGCTTTGGGTAGTATAGACATTTTAACAATATTTTCTCTTCTAATTCATGAGCATGGAGTGTTTTTCCATTTCTGTATCTTTTTTTTTTTTAATTTTTTCTCAACGTTTATTTATATTTGGGACAGAGAGAGACAGAGCATGAACGGGGGAGGGGCATGAGAGAGGGAGACACAGAATCGGAAACAGTCTCCAGGCTCTGAGCCATCAGCCCAGAGCCCGACACGGGGCTCGAACTCACGGACCGCAAGATCGTGACCTGGCTGAAGTCGGATGCTTAACCGACTGCGCCACCCAGGCGCCCCTCCATTTCTGTATCTTATCTTCAGTTTCTTTTGTAAGTGTTCTAGAGTTTTCAGAGTACAGATCTTTTGCTGTTCTAGAGTTTTCAGAGTACAGATCTTTTGCCTCTGGTTAGATTTATTCTTAGGTATCCAAGTGATTTTATTTTTAACCTTAAAACATTCCCAGGGGTTATATCTGGTTACTCTGTCATTGTACAAATGAAGACACTGACCTTCAGATAGGACAGCATTGTGCCTGTGGGGATGGAGCCAGACAAGGCTCTCCCTGGGCTGGGCAGAACCCTCTGTCTCCCCAGTCTCAGTGTGGCCATTTTCCAAAGAAGTAACTATAGCTTATTGATCTTATTAAGTTTTATTTTGGGTTTATCAAGAGTAATTGTCAGAGCAATCTTTCACCTGGGCTACCTTTGCAAGATGTCCTATTTTATTCAGCTAATTACTTTTTGGAGAATTTTTGATAATACCATAAAATCATGTGATATGAAAACATTGACCAGTGTCAGAATCTACCCCAAGAATCCAACAATTTTATTTCCCATAGATACTCAGTATCTTTGTGTTCCATTTATAACGTATCCACCTACATATCTTGTTCATAATAACATTAGGGGCAACTTAAATGTGTTTTAAATTCCCAGCTCTTGATATAAGATGAAAGCAAGCCCTGAAGAAGCCAACATGAGTAAAACAGTCACCACCACAAGCCCACAGGCAGCTGTTCAGAATGTGTGTGTGTTGTGAGGAGCAGGGACGTGCTATTTGGAAGTTTGGAAGAGTTCTTTTATCACATTTTCTTGGGGCTAAAATCTGAGCATTCATTGTTCTTGATGTGCTGGGGACTTTAGTCCTCTCTCTCTCTCTGTCTCACTCTCTGTTTCCCCTGAAATTTATCACAAATATCCCTAACCTAATTTCCCAGAAGGAAGTTTTTTTTTTTTTGTTTTTTTTTTTTTTTTGTTTTGTTTTGTTTTTTGGTGGGGAGGCAGGGACTGTAACTCAGGGAAATGTGATTGCAGTCAAAAGTCTCACAAGCTCCATTTCTATTTGGTCTCAGTAGAAGATGAGAGACATTCTGAGTATGACTGGCACCCATGTTCTCTCCTCTGAGGCTCTCCTCTCCTCTTTGCCTTAATTTGTGCACACAGGAGCATGTTTAGTAATGAAGTCAATTGACAACGAAGGCCTTATCACAAGAGGAGGAGGCTTCTTCACGCTTTACATGGCCATCCATCTTACAAATGCAGGCTGTTCCTCACTGGGGGGAAGTGAGAGCAGAGAGCATCAGGGCAAGTCAATCACATCCAGAGGGAAAAGGAACCCCAAAAGGACTGGTTTGTTGGATCAGGACAATACAACCTTAAGGGTAAAACATGTTCTAGGCATACTTGTTGATTCTTTTTGTGTATTTCTATCCTTTTATTCCAAGCCTTTCCCAGTGATCTGTTCTTTCTGTAAGTTTCCTTTGGGAAAAAAAAAGGAAAAAATTTACATTTATATATATTTCTGTCCACTGAGAAAATAAATGGAAAAGCATCTGGGCATCTTTAACCTACATTGGTGAAAATTTTTACTTACTATTGTAAGAATGAATTTTGGCCCACTTATTCACAACATATATTGTGTTATTAACTTATTTTTTTTAGTTTGCCATCAACCTTCTTTCTCCTGGTAGTTATGAATGATAAGCAGTGATGTAGATGCCATTCTAAATAATCTGATCTTTATTCTCACTGGGGACTCTAGGGAGGTGACTATGAGCCATGGTTATAAAATCCAATTTTTCTTCTATCCCAAAGGAAAAGCAATTGGTGAGTGATCTCCTCAGCTGAAGACAGGAGAGACTTGATAAAATATTTCATTAGTACTTTAAGAAACTGCTGTGAGAATGGGGCTGCCAGATTTTTACTGATAAAAATGGAAAAACACTGAAATAAAGTCAGGGTAACTGGGCACTGTTCCTACTTAACTAGCTGAGTGACCTTGGGGAGTCATTCAAACTTTCTCTTTTTCATTTGTAAAATCAGGCTAAGAATATCTCCTCCACCAATTTCTTATCACTTCTTTTTTAAAACAATCATAAGAAAAAATGACATGAAAAGAATTTGAAAAGTAATGATAAAGTATCCTGCTCATGTAAAATAGCATAATAACAGTACTGAGAGGAAAACAGTGAATTTACTTTTACTGTTCCCAATGCTAAGTAGGTTTAAGTGGCAGATTTATGCTGCTTATTAGAGGTTTATTTTGGGAAATATTCATTTTTTAATAATGCCTGGGAAAGACTGAATGGGATCTGTTCCAGGACTGAATGTGTTTGTATGTGGAAAAAGATTCATTAACCAAGGAGGCTTTTCTACTTCCAAAATCAGTGAAAATGCTTCTTTGTAGAAGTTTTTTTGTGGAAATATAATAGGTCAAGATTTCTTTATATTCCTTTAAAAATGTCACTTTTTAACCAAACCTATTAAAACAGCAAGAAATCAGAGACAAAAGTTGTCCATAGAAACCTGGTCAACATTGTTATGTGTCCAAGTTATTTTCTAGTCAGTACTCATTTCCATTTAAAATGTTTACATTCTATAGTAATAGCACAGATAGAGCTTTTTAGTCTTTATTCTTTCTTAATGTTACATCGTACTTTTTCCCCGCATTATTAATCTTTTATTATTTAAAACATTTTTTCTCTTCTGTTCATCAAGGTAACCAACTGGTACTGGTGAGCAGACTGGTACATGTCTTCTCCATCATGAACCTCTTTGAAATCAGCAGATACGGGTGTAACTCACACTTTTAAAATAGGTTTATGAGATTCCATAATAATGAATTTATTCTTCTATTTCTCTACTGTTGGTATTTCATGTTTCTCCAAGGGTTTTTTTCCCCTCTATAACAATGCTGCAATAAAGATCCTTGCATTCGTTAGACATCTATCTATTGAGCATCTACCATGTGTCAGGTACTCTTCTGGTTCTTGGGAAACACTTAGGCACAAAACAAATTCCCAGTCCTTACGGAGCTTATGCTAACGCTAAGGGACACCAGGGTGTCTGGGTGGCTCAAAGGGTCCGGCTCTTGATTTTGGCTCAAGTGATGATCTCAGCATTCAAGAGATTGAACTCTGCTTTGGGCTCTGTGCTGATAGCACAGAGCCTTCTTGGGATTCTCTCTCTCTCCTCTCTCTCTGCCCCTCTTGTACTCACACTGTCTCTCTCTCCAATATATATGTATAAATAAATATATACATATCTCCTATATATATTTATGTATATAAACATATATTTATATATATAAACTATATATATATATATATAAACAATAAGCACAATAAAATTGGATTATAGGGTGTGCTAGAAAGTGATAAGTGTTACACAAAAAAGAAAAAGTGGAATAGTGAGATGGAATTTGGGAGTATCTGGGGTTGAGGTGAATTGAGTTGCAATTTTAATCTGAGTAGTTAAGACAGCCCTCATTGATTAGGAAGAATTTGACCAGAATTTTGAGGAGATGAGGGAAATAGGGGGGGAAAAGAATTGTGGGCTGAGGGAGCAGACCACTACAAAAGCTCTTAGGTGACAGTGTGCCTGGTGTATTTGGGGGCAGCCAGGAAGCCAATGTGTCTGGAGTGAACTGCATCGTAAATATGTTCAGAGAAGTAATAGGAGAACTGGATTGCATAGGGCCTTATAGGCCGCTGTAGAGTCTATAGCTATTTTGAATAAAACAGGAAGTCATTTCTGGGTTTTGAGTAGAAGAATAAAATGATGTTTTCATTCAACATTGTTTTTAAGAACTAATTATATAAAGCTTTTTAAAAAACATAGTTACTGTAGTATATTTCATCATATGATATATCACATTTGACTCATCCATCGCCCTGTTGATGGAAATTTAGGTTGTTTACAATTTTTGGCCTCTAGAAATCTTGCTGTACTCAAAATAATGTACCTGTCTTATATAAATGAGGGAATCCTCTAGGATCTATACTCAAGTGCAAATCCTGTGTCATTTTGTGTCTGGCTTACAAGTTACTTCTTTAAACAAATTTTTATTAAGATATTTCCTAATAGATTTTTCCTAATAGACTTAGTTTTATTTTCTGTATTCCTGTATTCAATTTCTTCAGAATTTATTTTTGGTTGAGGTATAAGGTAGGAATCCAACTTCAATTTCTTTTTTATGGAGAACTGCTTGCCCAATATAATTTCTGAATAGCGAGTGTGTGTGTGTGTGTGTGTGTGTGTGTGTGTGCACATGCGCATGTGTGTATAAATATAGCAGGCAGAATAATGATCCTCCAAAGAGACCTATACCCTAATCTCTGAAACCTGTGAATGTTATCACACATAGCAAAAGGGACTTTGCAGACATGATTAAATAAGGGTCTTCCTATGGGAAATTATTCTGGGTTATTCAGGTGGGCCCAATGTCCTCACAAGAGTTTTCAGAAGAGGGAGGCAAGAAATCAGAGTCAGAAAAGATGTGATGACAGGAGCAGAGGAACTTTTGAACACTAAATTTTTTTTAACGCTAATTTTTCCTTGTTATAAATGAATAGAAACTCTTTGCGCCTTACGGATGACCTGTTCTATGGGTTGTAAACACTTTTTCTCTGTTTCTCTCTCCCCTTTTAATACTATTTTTGGTGTTTTCTACCTCCCTAGACAAGTATTTTAATTCTTGTATAATGAAATGCCTCTTTTCCTTAATGATTTCTTGGATTCTTCTCTTGTTTTTGTTTTGACAAAGTAGAGAGACTCATTCGCCTTAAAGATCATTTTTAATTTTTTTAAAAGTAATGGCAACATTGTTATTACAGTCTTTTACAGCGTAGTGTTAATATGAAGAGAAAAGCTTCTGTCATTATTTTCATTCGCTCAAAGTCCTATTCAGGTCTTGTTGTTGTGGGAGAACATATCTGATGTTGAATTAAAATGACCATTCCCACCAGCATCTCAGATCAATGTTAAAGTGCCCTAGGAAACAGACTGTGGGTATTTTTCTTTATTTTCAGATGGAATCGTCTTTTTATTGGCTTTACTGGTCAAACTAGTCAGACGCTGGTTAGACTAGCTAGAAACACACAACAATTTGAATGGTTCAGTGTAACAATTTGTAGAAGTTTTTTTGCTGGACCAACTTTGGTTGCTTTGCTTTGTCCTAACTAGTCAAATCAGTTAAGGCAGTGATTTTGGCCTGCTTTGGGTATAATTTGGTGTTACTCTATCCGTTGAGATACTTGGCTGTGAAGTGTGGAAGAGTCTGAGTAACTCTTAGGACTCTGTTTTGGGATCAGGGGTTCTACCACATAAGAAAGTGATAAAAAACACTTTAAATGATAACTGATCATTGATCACTCATCATGCACCAGTTGTGTTTGAAGCACTTTGCATGAAGCAACCCATTAAGTCCTGCAACAGCTTCCAGACACGACTATTACTCTCACTTTGCAGGTGACAAGCCTGAAGCACAGAGAGGTTAAGTCAATGTCCCCAAGATCACACAGCTATATCGTGTGAGAGGCATTTGCAGGTAGGAAGTCTGGCTCTAAGCTTTGCGCTCTTAACCACTACCCTACCCTTGGTTAATTTATTTTCCTGTCACCTTGACGACTCTACTGGATCTGTTTCAATTTCTTTACTATTAGAAAGAGAAAGGTTTAGGTCAGCATTTTTCAGGCAGTTTCTCTGTTCAGCCATAGAAAGTAATTTGAAGTTCTTTCTGTGGTAATAGATGTGAGAATTGGGGTGGGTTTTGGCTTGCATAAGCTATGTGTGTAATTAAGGCATCTTTCAGACATAAGGGTTGTACAAGTAAGTAGAAGTCAGGTTGCCACTGCCAGTGCTTTGATAAAAAGGTAATTAATTCCATTATGACTAATTTTGCTGCTTTTATTTGGCTAAAGGAATGAGAGATACTAAAATCATTTCTAATTGATTTTGTTTCTGGTCAAGAGCTAACAGTGATAATGATTTGAGCCATTATTAGAGACCACTTATTAATATTCTAGATTTAAAGA
>NW_024412400.1:55741737-55830399 GCF_014898765.1 Herpailurus yagouaroundi
GGCTCGAACTCACAGACCAGGAGATCATGACCTGAGCCGAAGTCGGACGTTCCACCAACTGAGCCACCCAGGCGCCTCTAGTTTTTTATTGAGGCATAATTGACATGTAAAAAGCTGTATATACTTACTGTGTACAACTTGGTGGGTTTGGAGAGAAGTATGCACCCTGGAATCGTCACCAGCAACAAGGCCACCACCTCAAGTTTCCTCATACCCTCTTTATTCCTTTTTTTTTTTTTTGGTAAGAAAAATTAACATCAGATCTAAGTGGTAACTGTATTGTTAGCTATAGGCACCATGCTGCCTTGTAGATCTTCAAAACGTACTCATCTTAGATAATTGGAACTTTGTGCCTTTGACCATCACCTTCCCATTCCTTCTCCCCTGTCCCCTGGCAGCCACCATCCTACTCCCTGAGTCTGGGAGTTTGGTTATTTTAGATTCCACTTAAAAGTGAGATCGTGCAGTAAATAAAGGTCTTCCTGTGTCTTTTGTGGACCAGCTCTAGTTCCTTCTCCTCCTATCCTTAGGCTATTTCTCTTAATTATGTTCATTATTATTTTTCTCTTTCACTTGAATTGTTTTTATTTTAAAATAATTTCAAGCGTATGGAGAAGCTGTAAGAATCCAGGAACCTTTTTCCTTGAACTTCAGAGCAAGTTGCTGACATGATGCTTCACCATCCTCAAATAGTTTGTATTTCCTATGGAATGGATATTTTTCTACACAACCATGGTATAATCCTCAAAATCAGGAGATTGACATTGTATATTACTCCCATCTAATTCTTCCCCCTTCAAAGTGTCATCAGTTGTCCTAATAGCGTCCTTTATAACGAAAAGGTGTAGGTCAAAATCATACATTGCATTTAATTGTTATGTTCCTCTAGTGTACTTTCACCTGAAATCTTCAGTGTATTTTGACCTTGACAGTTTTCAAGATTACAGTAGGTGGCTGTTGGGAATATCCATAATTTGGATTTTTTTGATGTTTCTTTATGAAAAAATTCATTTTGCATGTTTTTGGTAGGAATATCACAGACATAATTCTGTGTTCTTTTTATTGCGTTCTGTCGGGTGTTACATAATTTCCATTAGCTCCTTTACCTGTGATGTTACCTTTAATCACTTCATTGAGGTGGTGTTTGTGAAGCTTATCCACAATAGAGAATAACTCTATCTTTCTTTGTAGTTAATATATATTTTGTGGTCAGGTACTTTGAGACTTTGTAAATATCCCCCTTCGTATTAAATTTCATCAACTACTTTAACATCTACCGATGTTTAATTAATAGCTTGATTGATTATCACTATGACATAGCCAGTAATGATTTTCCTCTTATTTTTTTCTGTTTATTAGTTGATATTATAAGAAAAACCTCTCCCTTCCCTCTATTTATTTATGTCAGTATAATCTCCTGAATTCCTATGTTATTTGATGGGTTACAATCTGTTAGTGTCATTATTTATTCTGATGCTCAAATTGATCCAGATCTGGTCAGTGGGACTCCTTCAGGCTGGCTTCTCTGTTATCTTAAAGTGTCTCTGTCATTTTTGAAGCCCTTTTTAACTTTTGGTACAGGATTTCAGGGTTGTTTTGTACTTTCCTTCCTCCATCTATGTCTCCAGGGTATCCTGCTTTCCTTTAGTGGAGAACAATATTTAGGAACCAAGATCTGGTACTAAATGTACTCCATGATCTTGGGGTGTTTTGCTCTTGTACAGAGCTATTTGATATGTATTTGAATGTGCGTATCTGTGTGTGAGAACATACCCACATGAATTTACTTCTGTACCTAGCAATGTAATTGAAAACTAGGAGTTATATTAATACTTGCAATTCTAATATAACATTATGAAGTTTATTCCGGTTTTCTCTCTTTTCATTTTTGTAGTTCTCTTCTCCAGCAGTGAAAAATGTGGCTTCCATTATCTTCATTATATATTTTTAAATTTGATCAGTCCCAGGTGACTGGGTGGCTCATTTGGTTGAGCATCTGACTCTTAATTTAAGCTCAGGTCATGATCCCAGGGTTATGGGATGGAGCCCCACTTCGGGCTCTGTGCTGATCATGGAACCTGCTTAAGATTATCTCTCTCTCTCTCTCTGCCCCTCTTCCCTGCTTGTACACAGTCTCTAAAAATAAATCTTTAAAAACAATTTTGATCAGTCCCTTATGTAATCATTGTTCCCTCCCATTCTTAGCTCTGCCTAAATATACTTCCTACCCCATTCAGGCTCTAAACCTCAGAGTGGGCCAGTGCTATGACCTTCTGGAGCATTCTTCCACTCTCTGCCATGTGCCATCATTACCCACCTCACTGCTGAGGCTCTGACACTCTGAATGGGGCTGTGCTCACCTCCATTCCTCTCCACTCTGCATATCACACTTTGCTGTGCCCTGCCTCATTGTATTTGGATTCAATTCTCCAGGATGGAAGGAAGATAGTTACAGTCTTTTGATGTTTTATTTGTTCTCTATGATATAGGAGTTATTACCACCTTTTGTAGAGATAGGGACATACAGAGATTGTTAGCTCAAAGTCATGACTTTGGGAGCTCCAGCTAAACTTAGGTTATTCTGATACCAACTCCAGTGCCTTTCTTAGGATTCGCCATGATATCTAAAGGGGATTCTCTAGTTTTTATTAATGGTTCCCACCCAGCAGCTCAGCAGTAACACAAGTCTAGACATCTCTATTTGAAGGAGAGATATGTACCTCCAGGTGCCAGGCTTACCTCAGAGATCATCACCCTGATTGCCCTCTCTAAGTCTCAAGAAAATAGCTGGGAGTGAAATTCAAAACATTCAACAGTGGGTCATGTGCAAGGGCTGACCCATAAGAATGGACACTGGTTATCGTGCTAGAGCAAGAATCCTCTAGCATTCCCCCAGCCCTGCCCAGCATCCCCTCCCCCCGCCCCCTCCCCCCGCCTCCCACCATGAGCCAGTTTTTATTCCTTTGGAGGTTCAGGAGGTTGCTGGTGGGGGGGCTGGAGCTTACAGGGTAGTAGTGGCAAAACTTGGGGCCACTATTTACCGAACAGTATGGAACGATGTTAATATTTTAACCATCACTATGGCTTGCCCAGTGCTTACTGGATGGAAATCAGGATTGTAGTTGCTAAGGAAGACCTCATTCTTTTTTTTTTAAATTTTATTTCTTTTTTTTAAATGTTTATTTCTGAGACAGAGAGACAGAGCATGAGTGGGGGAGGGACAGAGAGAGAGGGAGACACAGAAACTGAAGCAGGCTCCAGGCTCTGAGCTGTCAGCACAGAGCCCGATGTGGGGCTTGAACTCACCGCGAGATCATGACCTGAGCCGAAGTCGGACGCTCAACCGACTGAACCACCCAGGCACCCCATGGAAGACCTCATTCTTAATCCTTTCACTTGGCAGAGTTTGGGAAAAGTAGGAAATAGACAAAGTCACCCAGGTACATTTGGTATAAATAAACAATAATATTAGGATGGGAATATTTGAGGTATTACTTCACATATTTTTCTGTTGTTCCTGGTTTCTTCTTATCTGGTCAGGAGACATCCATTGCCTTTGTTAGGAATGCTGTAGCAGAAACAAAGAAATCCCAGGTTCCGGTGTACCTGAGTCTAAGGTTTTCTTCTTCCTGAGCTCAGATGAAGTTTCCCTGAATAAGAGAACAGTAAGAGTGAGAGAACAGGAGGGGAAGTAAAATGATATTAGACTGAGCTGTGTCATGCAAGTGAAACCCTCTGCTCTTTGTCATCCCAGCTTAATCTAAGGGCAGAGGACAGAAATTCAGATCGGATTGGAGGAACCGAGAGGGAGGGGACTTGTGCTCCTTACTCAGAGGGACCCCCAGTTTCCCCTCATGCCTCGGTGATAGTGGAATGGTAAAACGATTCCCTTGCTCCTAAAAGATGCCCAGGAGAGGTGACAAGCCTCAGACGGCCTCCTTGAACTGCCCATAGCCCCAGAGGGGACATGGGAATTATAAGTAGCCTTGCATTAGGGAACAAGGACAACTCAACAATGACCACCTGTAACACATGACAGGAGCGACAGTGTCTTAGGGGATGCCAACACACAGAGATGATGACTCAGACATGGGGACTATCCCTTGCCTTATTGCAAGCGTTCTAAACAATCCGATAGCTAAATGCCACCCAGGTAAAATGGGGATAATCTCTGAATTGCCCTCTCTCTACCTCTTGGGGAATGGGGATATTAGTAGAAATGAAGTTCAGTTATAGGAAAATAAAGTTACTTTTCTTACACACCTGAATTGGTGGTCTGCTATTCCTCCTCTTTACACCCGGCACTACTCAGCAGAGATATACCAGGATTTCATACTTTTCTTTCCAGATGGCCCAAAGTAAACTGCCCAATGTGTGAAAGAGATCATTCTGACTCAGCAGTGTAACAGCTCAAAGACACTCAGTGCAGTCAGGAACTTTTGAACTCCACTCTTTTGCAAGTGACAGTGACTTGGGGGAATATAATTATCCAGGACAGTTCTCCCCACATATAGCATCTGTTTTTCAGTCAGCTCCTGCTGCTTGAACACACACCGGCAGCAGGCTTGACTGAGGCACAAAGGAGTCAAGTGGCTTGACCGGGCCACACAGAGAGGTGGCGGCTCGGTCCACCTTGGGATCTGGGACCATCATGGCATTCAATTATCTGCGGGAAACACTGGGTCTTCCTGCCTTAGGAATGCAGCTGCAGTCTCCTGCTGAAAAATTCGCCTCCTTTCACATAGAAGGCGTAATTAAGAACACAGCTGCAAATTGGCTCTTCTCAACAATTTTCCCGGCTGTCCCATAAAATGTGAAAAATACGGGCCAGTACATTGATTAGACAGACTCTTAGGGCTGAATTGTGTGTAATCTACCCACTTCTGGCACTTTGAAATAAGTTTTTGCTCTTCCACTGGGATTTAAAGGAAGAAACAGAAAATAACAGTAGCCGGGGTGTTTCCTGGTTGGACTTTTCACGGACACAGAGCGAGATGATCTAATCTGCTCACATCCTCATGCGAATATGTAACACACACACGTGCACACTTCTTGATGACGAGGCAGAGTGTATATTTTTGGGCAAATATTGATCTAGTTATCTTCTCTCTGAATATTTTCAGCCAAGAAACTTTGAAGCAATTAGTCGGTTATTTCTGCTCTGTTCCTCTCTGTGAGATGAAGGAAAGGAAGTCTAGGCGGGTAAACTGTGCTTCCCAAGGGTGTGTTCTATTTTAGCAGCGTTGTGTGGGATAGTGAACTCACTATGCACATTGGATCCAGATAAGCCCGCTTCCATGTCCATACCCACTATAAGGCTCTGAAGTCCTAGGCAATTAATTTAACTTCTAGGAACCTCAGTTTTTCCATCTGTGAAGTTGCAGCGATTGTGTTTATCTGAATGAATTGTCATGAACGTTGAATATAGTGGCAAATTTAAGCTATCTGGTGCACTTCCAGGCCTAGAATATGCACTCAATAAATCGCATGATGATCGAAACCTTTACTGAAATATAGACACAAGAAACCAAAAACAAGCCTCTTAAAGGGCAACGGGGTAATCTAGCCTTGTTTTCATTGAACCACCACGACATTTATACAAAATAGTTTGAATTGGAATGGGGCCAATAAACTAAGAAAACCTATGGAGAGTATTACTTTAGTGTAAGTGCTCTGAGCCATCTGTATTTAGGGGAAAAACTCCCAATAATGAAACCCTGTATAACCTAACTCTAAAAGAAACAGAGAAAAAAATGGTACTGTTGCACTGGGTTTTAAGGTAAGCCACCTACGGGGGACGAGGTACAGAGCAGACACCATAAAGACACAGGGTACGTTTTCCTGCGTCTTTATTCACTTCACCCTGATTCTTTCCTGAGCTCAAGAGAATTCTTGGCAGTTTCACAGCAAGCTCCAACTGAATTTTCCCACTCAGATTTTCTAGTTAGCTGTAGACGATGCACAACTGCCTTCCGTGCAGATTCACCCTGATAAATGACTGGACCTCTGCGGAATCCATGGCCCCAGGTTGCAGGATGAAACAGTTGTCAGTGTGGGGGTGCTTGGTCTTTACAAGGCCCCCAAAGGAGAAGAAAAGTGACAAATGTATAACAGCAACTTGCAATGGAAGGGGACTTCCACTATTCCTCCTGGGCTGCTGCCCTACTTTTGCTCCTTGGGAAGATCCAGCAGGAGCGGAAAGCAGGGTTTGGCAGTTTCTACAGACACAGTTAATGCACCTGTATCTTCCTCTGCAGGTGTAAAGTTGGATTCTAAATCCATGGAGGACATCTCAGATCAGAAAGTAAAGCATCCCATTAAGCGCTTTTGCAGCTTTGCTGTGCCCTTTCAACTACCCTGTGTGGTCCAGCCCACCACATTGAATCATAAAGAAATGAGCTGAAGAAATAAAAGGACGTGCACATAAATAACGTTCTTTGTAGAACAAAGCAGATGTATAAATCTCTTTGCTGGTACTTATTTTAATGAAGGCGGCTAAATTCATCTTAAATACTCATCTGGATATGGGAGAGAAGATCTTTTAAGATCTGAACCAGTGCAGATTTCCCTGTGGTAAGAAAAGGTGGTTGGATTTACCATGTCAGGGGAAGTGCTACTCCACCATTTCAGTCCCCACAAATGCCACTCAGAGCCACACTACTTACAGCAGAGACAGATGAGCACAGGACGCCTGGACGGCGGGGGTGGCATTGTTTAACCTTTGTTCTTCACATCCCTCAGGAGAGCAGACAACACCTCTATTTTCAATGTTTCTTCTGAATGATTTCCCGCCTAGTGGATTGACAGGTACTCTGATTATCTGCCTAAGGAAAATGAAGGGATAAACAGCTGAGAGATGAAGATTGACTTGAAAGGACTACGTCAAGGAGTGTATGTTACACTTGGATAAAGAAGAGTATAACAAGGGGACACGCAGAGAAATGTCAGATTAGCACCTAAATATACTTTGAAGAAAAACATAGCATTTTGCCAAACCGGTCTTTACTTGAATAGTAACGATTGCAGATTGTCACTGTCACAAGCCTACAGATTTATTTGAGGGAGATAAATGCCTTTCACTTTTGACCATTTTGAACAGAGTTCTGTAACGGAGATCGTGAGACATCTTATTGAGTAAGCTGGGGGAGAGGCCAGGAATCCTTATTTTAGAACCTTCTCATGTCAGGTGAATCAGAAGGGAGGCGGTCAACAATAACAGAAGAGGTGGACGGTATACTCACCTCTTGGCACTTCATCCCAAGCCCAGACTCCCTGTTCTGTTTGAGAAATCAGCATTGGTTTCCCCCAGTTCCGTGTTTGATGTTTCAGATGTTCTTCCCACCCTGTTGAATCTACCGAGACCAGACAGGTCTAGGGATGCCTGCTTTTGTGTGTCTGATTCTCTCCTGCTCTCCACTGTCTGCTCCACATCATCCATCTTCTTACCCCAAACCCAACTTAGAATGGTCTTTGGGGCAGATAGCATGTGACTCAATATCCTTACCTAATGACAGACTTTCTCCCAGGCGGTTATTTGACTGACTACAGGTAAATGTAGACAGAGAAGATGGAAACAGGAGATTATTTCCTACTCCACCTTCTAGTTCCAACGGATGCTTTATAATGGTGGAGCCTCACTTGTATTTTCCTTGAATGGTGATGAAGGTATTTTCTGATGTCGTATTAGGGTTTTTGAAAAGAAAAGGGGCTGAGACCTGAGGAAGGGAGTGCTATAGCCACGATGACCAAAAAGAACTGCCAAAGTAAGTGATCAATGGCCATGTAAAATCATTGCTCATCTGTTTTGTTTTAATCCCACAGAGTTCAATGATCTGGTGGGTTTCGAGAGAATTCTCTGTCAAAACCAGTTGTGTAAACGAGCGATGAAGGCTTCGGAAACATCGCTGCATTATCTCCTTCTCACTGAATTAGAAAACGCAGCCAAGAGCAAAGGCTATTTTATGACCTTTCAGCCGTGTGATCCCTGCCTTGCCCGCATATGTCAAGACCAATGCATGGTGGGGGAATTCACTTGTAGCCTGGACAAATGGGGTCATTAGGCCTTTATCTCTTTATCCTTGGCCGTGATTTGCACTGCTTTAATCCCCATGCTCACATTGTTGCCGAGGCAGGGTATAATTCTTGTCATTAAGAGGGTGCACAGTTGTACGTGTGTGTCTGTACACATTCTCTCAGCTCACGCTTCACCTCTTTTTTTGGAAAATGAAATACCCTGAGTCCTTGACAACTGAATATGAAAAATGCTCTGGGTCAGCCTTGCTTCCAAATCTGCTCCCCAGCTGTGTTTATATCTGTCCTACTACTAGGGAGATGTCCCCTCTTTGTGAGGCTGGGAAAAGGCCCATCACCGTGGGGCTGAGAAGGAAGCACTGTGCTCACCAGCTGGCACAGGCCCCTTGATCTCGACCTTAATGAATACATTCAGCCCTTCCCTGGACCCTCTCACATTCCCCAGGCTCTGGCGGAGCTCATTTATGTCACTGTTTTTCACTGCAATTCTCTGTTCTCCCCATCCCTTCTACAGGGAACAGTGTACCGTTGTCGTTTTTTTTTTCCCCCCCATGGGGGGGGATTTGGAATCTCCAGATAATGCAAGTGATGAACAAGACACCTCAGAAGAACTTGATGTTATATTTAGCAGTCTGAGGGGAAGAATTTATTTTTTAATTTATTTTAAAATTTATATCCAAGTTAGCATGTAGTGCAACAATGATTTCAGTAGATTCCTTAATGCCCCTTACCCATTTAGCCCATGCCCCCTCCCACACCCCCTCCAGCAACCCTCTGTTTGTTCTCCATTTTTAAGAATGTTTTATATTTTGTCCCTCTCCCTGTTTTTATATTATTTTTGGAAGGGAAGATTTTTTTTTTTTTAAAGGCCTCCATGGTTACCGTTGTCTTTTTTACTTGAGACAGCACAACAAACACACTCATTCTCTGCTGTTTCTGTGTCTGGAGGGAGTAATGGGTATCTGCTCCCTACTCCCCACCCCCCCAACCCCCCAGCTCAGGGCCCCCTGTCCTGAACCCAGCCATGTACCTTCTGCCTCAGGTGTGTGACACAACTCGCCTGCTGCTTTTGCTCAGAAAGAGCCTCCCTCTACCCCTCCCTCTGATTGCCATAGGTCCCTCTACCCAGTGTTATTGAGGTTGGGTCTCAGGGGTCCTTAAAGCTTGTCTTTGCTCTCCCCACCCGCAGACTGCTCCACCCCCCTGGCCAGACTCGCTTCTGGTCTCTCTGCTGGCTAAATCCAGTTATGGCTGGGTGCAGGGACCACTGTGTCCAGCCTGGCTGCATTTCAGAAAGGTCAGCAGAGATTCCCTGAGGGGGGACAATGCTGCACATTCTATCTGAGCTTACAGATGACAGCTTGACAACAAGCTCTCACCCCCACCTTTTAAGAGGCCGTCCCCATGCTCAGAACTGTGGGGCCTGATGGCTTTTCAACCGGGAATGAGACGTGAGCTAGACCGCTGCATCGGGTTTCCCCCAGGGTACCGAGCACTGAGGGAAGAGCCCCAGGTTTTAACGATCCCACAGTTTCCCCCTCACCCTAGCTCCTGCTCTTACAGAAGGGAATATTTGAGAAAGCCAACTGCAGCGGCTCTGATGGCTGGCCGGATCCCTGGCAGAGGCCTGCGCTGGCCAGAGCCAAGCATTGTGTGTGGCTTCAGGACTGGCCGACTGGTTTTACGGTGAGGCCCCAGCACCTTGCCGAGGTTCCAGCCGCTGGATGCGTGCACACCGTCAGCAAGACCAAGCGCATTGCTCTCTGGAGTGTGGCCAAGGTCCACCGTGGCAGGCCAGGTCGTGCCAGACTTGTGCTATCCAGCACGCAGCTGATTTGTTCGGAAACACGTCTGATGTGTGGTAGTAGAAAATCACCTAAATGTCCTTAAGGCAACCAGGCAGCCTGCCGTGTGGGCTGTGCTCTGTAAGCCCACACAGGGTTGTCAGCAAATTCTTTCCTGAGCTGTCACCATTGAAAATTTATGCTGCACATTAGGTCTTCCCTTGTTTGTAATGCTGACTCTGGATGCAGGCACTTGATTTCTCCTCATTTTGCAGATGAGTTGGTTTGAAGACTGGAATTAAAACATGAGTGGCTTATCAGATAGCAGCAATGAATGTGGCAGGAAGCCTAGAACCCAGATTTCATTTTCATTTCCTCTTTCTTTTCCTTTCTCTTCCTCTCTGGTTTGCTTTTCAAATTGTTATTTGTATGGTTCACTGTGATCAAATTGGTCTCTAAAATATTTTTGCTGTAAGCAGGCAGATTCAGTTTGGAAGAAAGCATAAATATTAGCTATGCCAGTGCTGGCCGATAGAACTTTCTGTTGTGATGCAAATGTTCTATATCTGCCTTGTGCCAATCAGTAACCACTAGCCATATGTGGCTATTTATGGGGCATTTGAAATATGGCTAATAAGGCCAAAGAGCTGAATTTTTTATTTTATTTAATTTTAATTAATCTAAATTTAAATAGCCACTTGTGACTACTGACTATTGTATTAGACTGTAGATTTATAGACCAACCCATGCATTTTATAGATGGGAAATTGAGACCCAGTGAGGTCACTGGGATTTACCCAAAAGCACCTAGTTAGTAGTTGCCTCAAGTCCTCTAAAAGATTAGTTGATACCTTTTGATCAATAAAATAGAGATTTTTTGATATTTCAGCATCCTGTTTTACAATTCTTTGTATTTTAGAAAGTGAAAGAAATGGGGTAATATTAAAACGTATCCTGAGACAGGTTAACTGTTCCTGTACAAAGGGGATCACGAAGGGAGAAAGTGGGCTGGGAAACGCTGGCCTGTAATTATTCCTCAAGAGGCCCTAGAGTGGCGCTGTTGTATAACTTCTGAGGCCTGCAGCATCCCAAATCAAAAACTCAAACCAAAGAAAAATCCACCTTGTTCTTTCCTATTCCTGCTCTGTCCACCCCTAACCGTTCATTCTTTTAAGTCCAGATCTTTGAATATTTTACTTCCCAGTTTAAAGAGAAATAATACTCTCTGTGTGCCTACAAAAATAGAATTCCATATATAGGGGAGAAAAGTCTGAAGTTTGGTTCTTATTTTTAAAATATGTTGAGAATACTGTGTGGACTAACTCCTAAAGGAAGTTTAAACATATTTATCAGTTTTTTTCAATAGGTAAGGATAAGGTGACATGAAGACATAATGCATCAACACCCTGAGGTCCTGTCCTTTAAGGACACCTTCTTACATGACAATCTCAGATCTCTTAAGTTGTGAGTCTTAGAAATTGTGCATGTCATATCTGGGGAAGGTGGGGCAGCACATGTTTGCAGGTTGTGGTAAAATAGGCCCATTTAGCAGACAATGTGCAGGGTTTCGGTTTAAGGTTTCTAAGGACCTGACTAAAGCACATAATAAAAATTTTCCATGTAAGCAACCTAGTGCGTTAGCATCTGAGGCACCCCCCTCCCCCATTCAGTACCTCCCGTCCTATTAATGTTGTTCTCTCTCCTGGAGAGAACATTTCATGTAGACATTCAATAATGCTGTGTGCCTTGTAATTCTCTTAAAAGTTAATGAACGTGTTTGAATTAATTTTAATAAATGCTGATTAATTGCAGTTTGACTTGTGTTTTGAAGAACAAAGGCGTCCCACAGTATTTGGCAGGCTTTTCCTCTGTCGCTTTGAAGATGCTCACAGCAGGTGGCAGTGTGGCTTTGCAGATGCCACTGGAAAAGGCTGGTGCAGAACCAGAGGGATAATTCCCACCAGATCTTCAGAATTTTGGGCTCCACAGCAAGAGCTGCCCCCTCCCCACCAAATTAGAGCCTGGGCAGAGACGGAATGAAGGGCTCAAAGAAAATTCAGAAGAATCACTGACACTGATGTAAATTCAAAGGATGAGAATTACTTGAGTCTTGTGTAACTTTATTCAATTGAGTTTTGTATAGTTCTTGACAGGTTCAGAACCACATATGTGAATAACATCACTGCCTTCAAAAAATTTCACCTCATGGCTTGTCGTGTGTGTGTGTGTGTGTGTGTGTGTGTGCGCGCGCACGCATGTGTCTACTGCATGTAGACAAATACAGGTCTTTATCTGTCTGTCTTGTGTATATTACATATGGGAACTACAACAGGCCAATAATTGCTGCCACAAGGGGAAAGATCTCTTGATACAGGTGCACAGAGAGGAAACATAACTAAATGCTTTTCTTTCTTCCCTTCCCTTCCCTTCCCTTCCCTTCCCTTCCCTTCCCTTCCCTTCCCTTCCCTTTCCTTTATGCTTTTCTTACTAGAGAATGAAGAAACAGGGATAAGTTACCTTCCAAGGTTACTGTCAGCTCTGACATTCCAGAAGTTTGTGAATCTTTTCAGATCCTTTGACACTTTCTATACTTTGAGAGTTAACAAAACAGACAATTGTCCTTCAAATAACACTGGGATGAGGGAAGTCATGGAGCTGGATTACTCTCAATGTCATATCTTATTTGGCCTTTGTTTGCTATTTAGCAGGACTCCCGTTCAAATGGCATGCGATGGTGACCAGAGCAATTAAGGAGATTGATTTGGCCTGCACAATTTCATTCTCTGCTTCCTGCGGTGAGGGATGGAGGGGCCCATCAGGGTCCAACAGAACTAAATTTGATTTTGCCCAAATCAGGACATCAATTTTTCAAGTTGGCTTGGTATTGTTATATTTAACTTAAACCTTATTATTTTTTTAAATAAACGTCCCAGAAAGATTTTCAAAATTATATTAAATTTACTTGTCCTTTATAAAGGTCTTTTTGTCCCCTCCACATTAGTTGATGGCTTAAACAGAAAAAAAAAATCCAGTGACTTTTCAAATTAATTTCACAGTGTTATTTTCTGAGCCTCTTTGTATATCCTGTAGTATGTCACATCAATCTGTTCATTAATTTTAGATTGCTTCATTTTATTACTATTGTTTCTATGTCCTTTGAAGGCATTAAAATGCCACAGAATAATAACTTAGAACAACAACAAAAAAAGCATGGCTAAAACAATTCTGATATTTTCTGGATATTGATTCCCTAATTGGATTAGAGTTTCCCTTTGACAGAATTCCAACAAGGTAAAGGGCCAGACGATGATTCACAACTGACTAGATTTTGCCCCAATGGCCGTGAGTGACGCTCATTCATTCAACAAACCCTGATTAAGGGTCGGCAATGGGCCTGACTCTGTGGGCTGCCCGCCTTGCTCACACAGCTGCTTCTCTGATGTCAGTTGTAGGGTGATTAGGCAGGAAGGGCAGCATGAATTTTAGAGTCTGTACCCATCTGATTTCATGTCTGCTTCAGAGGAGCAGAGCTTCTGGGAATTCCTCAGGAGAGTTGAAATGGCAGGCGACCTGAGCAGGGATGCTGAGGCTTTCCTCTCTGTGTGCCTGGAAATCGTGTGTGGCTCTTAGGTGACAGGTCTGGACTTTATGGGAAGCTATTGGATCAGCCTCAGAGACTGTGTGTCTGCCCCATGAGCTCAGAGCATAAAAGTCAAAGCAGCTTTCTAGTGGGGATGTAGGCCTATGATGCCAGCAGATAGCTTCTGAAATTGCAGCCGATGGGCAAATATGGTTCGTGAGATTTTGAGAGATATTGGGAGCCTTGTAGATATTTTCACTGAAATGTTTACCCCAGATATTCATACAGAACTGGCCATGAATGCCTTTTTTTTTTTTTTTAAAGATTAATTGGTTGATTTCTTTCAATGGAGCTTTCTGGGTCTCTGTGATTAGAGTTCTTGCAGGAGGAGCAAGCCGATTTATCCTGTGTCCTGCCCTGCGTCACCGTTCACGCACCTCCACTGCCAGCACCCTGCAAGTAAGCTGGGTGTTTTGCACTTTGGAAACAGCATCATGATCAAACATCTACTGTGTATTAAGTGCTTTCAGATGCCTTACTTCATTTAATCCCCGCAACAGCCCTCTGAGGTAGATATTACACTAGTGACATTTTATTGAGGATCAGAGAAGTTTCATGTCAGAGGCAGGATTTAAATCCAAACCTGTGAAATTCTGAAGTGCGTGCTGTTGTAGCCACCAAATGCAGCTGTCCCCACAGGGATGGCAAGTGCTGCACGGGTGTGAGGTGGGCTGAACTACTGTCCACAGTGTGGACTGAAGCATCCGTGTGGCTCCTGTGTATGTAACAGTTGAGAGAGGCCAGACTGGACCGAAAGACTCTTACTTAGCATCTCTGTCTCCTTTCATGTTACTATAATGTGTGAATCTGCTAATATCTTGGTGAGACAAATGCACAGAATGGCAGCTTTCAGCAGTTTGAGAAGCGACTGCAGCATTGTGTGTTTGATTTGCTTGAGACCTAGTTATCTTAGCCTTTCTCCCAACTGCATCAGCCTCCTTGTTCCTTATCTGTTAAAGTGGGATGCGGGACCACTGACCTTTGGCTAATGGGGAAGATAAGTGGGGAACTTCTGAATGAGGCCCCCACTGTAGTAGAGGCAGGAGACAGAGATATATAGATGGCCTTTGGCTTAACAATGATTTCCCCATCTATGCAGTCTAAAGAGGTTTCTAGGGTGTTAATTCTTTAATTTTAAAAAAAGTTTAGGGGTGCCTGGGTGGCTCAGTTGGTTAAGCATCTCATGCTTGATTTCAGCTCAGGTCATGATCTCAAGGTTCGTGAGTTTGAGCCCTATATTGGGATCTGCATGGAAACTGCTTGGGATTCCTTCTGTCTCCCTTCTCTCTCTGCCCCTCCCCTGCTCATGCTTTCTCTCTCTCTCAAAATAAATAAAATAAACCATTAAAAAAATGAAAGTTTAAAGGCAAGTTACTCTTCAAAAGAGGAAAAATCCCACTGTAGACTGAGTTTTGGTGATATAGGGAAAATAGAGTTAATCCAGGACCTACTTCATAACTAGAAATAACAAATCGAGCTGGCCTATGTAAGAATTATAGTGAAAAAAAGTGAATTATATATAATGGGTTCTGCTTACTTCTGTTCTTTATCTGATAACCATGACTGAATTGAGCAAGAATAGTAAAACTGTATTCTAACACTGGCTCATTAATCCATACATGGCTTCCAATATTCTTTCTATCCAGTTGTGTCCTTTGACAAACCGCAAATCATCATGACCTCATGGTTGACAAATAAAGTATATTAGCTGCACCTGCTAAAAAGAGTTTTTTTTTTTTTTTGTAAAGGCTCTACTATACTGTAGTAATATATCTCCCTTAGTGTTCAAGACATAACTTGCAAGCTTGTACTTTGTATTCACTAGCAGGATACATTTGTGTTTTTTTGAGATATACATCACTGTGATGAATGCCTCTGAGAAGAAAAAAAAAAAATCACATGGCCAATATCTTTGCAATGTCTCAAAAATACGTAAACACTTTAGCACAAAGTTGTTACCTGCATGTATTGCTATAAGTAAATTTATTTCTTTTAATACTTAAAATCTTTTTAATGTTTATTTATGCTTGAGAGAGAGAGCGAGAGAGAGAGAGAGAGAGAGAGAGAGCGCGCGCAAGTGCGCGCTCGAATGGGGGAGGGGCAGAGAGAGAGACACACACAGAATCCCAAATAGGCTCCAGGCTCTGAGTTGTCAGCACACGGTCCGACGTGGGGCTTGAACCCATGAACTGTGAGATCATGACCTGAGCTGAAGTCGGACGCTCAACTGACTGAGCCACCCAGGTGCCCCATAAGTAAATTTATTTCTTACCTGCATCACAATTGAATTTTGGTGGCTTTTTTCCACCCAATATGGTTTTTTTCCTCTTTTTTTTCTGATATGAGCCCAGAAATTGAGATTAAACCTGGCAGGTAAAAACTTATACTCTCTCCATCATATAACTGTGAACTCTTTAGGCTAGTTTACAGTGCGGACCTGAGTTTTCCCCTATGTCTCAAAGTAGGATTGCCAGAAAGACACTCCTGATATTTATATCTTTGTGTTTAAACAAAAATGAGGGTTACCTTGAAGTGAAGCTACACAGTGACTAGGAATAGATGCATAATAATGGTTTCTGACTGCTACATATAAAAAAATGAAGGGAATCTACTAGTTCTTTTTTTTCCTTCCTTTAGAAATCACAAATTTATTAGTTCAAGTAAGTGCCAGGCACGTACAAAGCCCCGAATAATGCGTTTACAATTTATAAAATGCTTTCAAGTACATTATAAACCTAACTTTATTATTCCAGATAGTCATGAAATAATTAACAGTGAACACCAATGACCCCAAAAATCGTATAGCTAATTAACTAATATTTGGCTTCATTTTATTTTCCTATTTCTAGTTTTAGTTGCTTCTTAATTGTTTATCTTCTTAATTTGCATCATGCCTGATTTTCTCATCTGAATGACTGCTGGGTTGCATATTTGGACACAATGGTGGTAAATTTTAGAGTTGACAATTTTAGGATTGATATAAAAATGAATAGGATTTCCTCCAGAAGAGGATTAGGATTTTGCCTGAGAGAAATTGGTATTTTCTCAGTCTGTGATCGCACTGGTGAAGCTTAGAAAGTAATTCTAGGCTTCTGAATATATTTCTATAAAATTCTTGCTCTAAGGAATGGAAAGACTTTAGTGAGTCCAGATGGATTGTAGTGATGCTGTCATGATCACTGCAAGGAGGTAGAAGGGTAGCTGTGGATAGTGCTCTGTGGACTGTGGTAGAGACAGAGACCACAGAAGCAAGACTAGAGGTGTGATGGTAAGGCCATTGGGCAGACTTCGCGACATTCCAGAATAATGCTGTTTATTTCCCTGAATGATTTGCATTTTTGTATCTAAAATTAAGAACAGGAGAAAATAGGATATAGAATCCGCCCCCCCCCCCTTTGAAACTGTGAAGCGAGTCCCTTCTAAATAAGGCGATGGTGACAAGGCATAGTTTTGTAACAGATAATAATACAATGAGGAAAAGATCTTTGTTGCTGGTGTTTTGGCTTTCCTATGCTGAGCATTCGGTTGGTGACATTTCTTTCTTTATTTCTTTGTCACGGATAAAAGAATGCATTTGTATGTATTGTTTCCTTGAGTTCATAAATAAAATATGCAAAATGTAACTGTTTTCGAACTGGATGTTGGATTCGGGAGAGACGTAAAATTTATTTATTGTTTCAAAGCAAGCGCGTGTCTATATCACATTGTGAGCTTAATGGAAGAGGCCAGTGCTACTTCCAATGCTGTGGACCAATGGCTGTTAAATTAGGAGACAAAAACTGATTTTTTTTTTTTTTTTTTAGTGCAGGGGCAGGAGAAGGGGAGGGCAGAGAGGGAGGGGGACAGAGGATCCAAAGCAGGCCCTTGCTGACAGCAGCGAGCCAGCCAAATGTGGGGCTGGAACTCATGAACTGTGAGATCATGACTTGAGCTGAAGTCAGATGCTCAACTGACTGAGCCACCCAGGCACCCCTGATTTGGTACATATATAGTCTTTCAGTGGAGGGGAAGGACAACGAGCGACCTAGAACTTTCGTAAACTCTCTAGTACCTTGGCGTAATGAAAACTTCCCACTGGAGACATGATGGTTTAATGAGAGTGGCTAAGAATCTAGTGCTACTAGAATAAAAACATTTGATGTTATCTCCTCTAAGTTGACCATAAAAGCAAATCTAGATTTTTTTTCCAAAGAAATAGTTATATGCGTTTTTTCTTCCTAAAATTCATGGTACAGTGTACAATGGAAGGCATGTCTGCTACACATGGACAGACACAAGGAGACACAGAGAGGGGATAGTATAACACAGGAGGTAAGAGAGGCAAAATAGCTCTATCTTACAACACACGAGAAAATGCCTCTACGCAACAAAACTGTCTTGGAAAAATATCTGTGACGTTGAAGCAACCGTAACTACTGTCTCTGACGTTAGTTCATCTTAGAGACAGATTCTTGCTAGAAAACAAGGTGGCTTTTATGATACATCCACTTGGTGTCCAACAAATATCACCCACGGTTATTATTAGATATAGTTTTGATTTAGTAGAAGTACTAAATCTTGAATTTTAATTTTGACCTAAGTCAAGTTTTCTTAAGATTTCTGAGGGAAGTGTAATTAATGAAAACCAATAAATAAGAAGTTGATGTGTATTAATCAGATCTGGAGGAGCAGTAGGAAGTGTGCCGAATGGTTGCAACCCATACATCACGGGGAAATTAAATATGGAAATATGGGGGCGCCTGGGTGGCGCAGTCGGTTAAAGCGTCCGACTTCAGCCAGGTCACGATCTCGCGGTCCGTGAGTTCGAGCCCCGCGTCAGGCTCTGGGCTGATGGCTTGGAGCCTGGAGCCTGTTTCCGATTCTGTGTCTCCCTCTCTCTCTGCCCCGCCCCCGTTCATGCTCTGTCTCTCTCTGTCCCAAAAATAAATAAAAACATTGAAAAAAATTTAAAAAAAAATGACAGTGTGTTTAGCAATTTTTTTAAAAAGTGATCTCTCCACCCAACGTGGGGCTCGAACTCCTGACCCCTGAGATCATGAGTCTCATGTTCTACCGACTGAGCCAGCCAGGCACCCCTAGAACAAGTTTTTTAACCTTATGTTTTTGGTGTTCAGTTTCTAGTTTTGGAGATGTAACTTTAATCTAGGAAAATGTTATTTGTTAAACTTAACAAATTTATAATAAAACATAAAGAAAATGACGTTTGTAAGCTCATGATCTGCAGAACATCTCAAGTTATACTTGGTTGGGAATATGGGGCCCCTTTTGTTTTTCTTTTTTTTTTCCAACTTTTTTTTTTTTATATATATTTTTATTTTTGGGACAGAGAGAGACAGAGCATGAGCGGGGGAGGGGCAGAGAGAGAGGGAGACACAGAATCGGAAACAGGCTCCAGGCTCTGAGCCATCAGCCCAGCGCCCGACGCGGGGCTCGAACTCCCGGACCGCGAGATCGGGACCTGGCTGAAGTCGGACGCTTAACCGACTGCGCCACCCAGGCGCCCCCCTTTTGTTTTTCTTAAAAGAAGAATAGAAAGAACTTAATTAGATTCCTGATGAATCTTAGCCTCCTGTAGACACAAAGAGAAACAGAAAGCAATGACATGAAAGGTGACTTGAGTAAGCTCCATAGAGGTGGCTTTACTGGGACTGGCCGTGGCTGATGGAATTGGGCGGTGCCCAGCCTCTTCAGTAACGCTTTGCCTGAATCACCAATGTCCATGATGTCACCGTGTTTAAAAGACTTTTGTTCAGGTACCACAAGGAGGAGTAGGTAATGGCTGAAGTGTGCAGCGGGGGCATGTGAGGGGAGTTCGAGCGAGGTAGTCAGGCCCCAAGGAAAGAAACACAGGGTGTTATCATGGCACCAGCCTTAGCGAATTAGCAATGACCTATTTTCAGTTCTGTAGGGTTAAGCCTGGGGTTTTAAAGTTCCTGGCCTAAAGAAGTACAGAAGTAGCTAGTGGCTGTCTGTTGACTGGATGGGGACTCACTGAAGGTGGGGAACTCTTTGAGGGTAGAGCCCCTGCTCACTGCTGCAACCCAGCAGCGCCTGCCAGAGTTGTGTTCAGTAAAAAATTGAGTGAAGGAGAGAATTACCAGAGCAGAGCCCGACTCACAAATTGTGAGGTCATTACCTGAACCAGGATCAAGAATCGGATGCTTAACCGACTGCACCATCCAGGCGCCCCTGTATTTTGGATTTTATGTTGTCTCTATTTTTAATTATTCTTTTCAGTAGTTAATTTTTATTGAAGTTTACCATTCAATCAGTCCATGATGGATTGGAAAAACAACAACAGAACTGTTCCTTCATCCCTGATCACTAGAGAAACACTGCTGTAGGGGACTCAGGCTCTGAAAATGTCATGCTATTACCTCATACTACTTACAATTAAAAACAAAAAGAATCCTAGAGTTCGAAATAAAAATTTGGAGGGAAAGAGCACAAAACATAAATTCTAGAATCTCTAGATGTTCTTCCCTGTCTCTCTGGGCCTCAGGGACATGCTCCATCTGCCTCTTGGCTAACAGAGCCCTGGAAGCAGATTCTCAAATACATTGGAACAAAACTGCTAGTGACTTGTAATTTTTTGACTGACTGTAGGATCTTGGTTAGCCACTGGAGCAGTTCAGGAACAATCTCATCCATGTGGGTGTCTGTTCTGTCTGTAATCAGGGGGTGCTTTCTCCTTCTGTGGCAGTCTACACTCAGGGCATATTGGGGTCATTTCTGGGTAATGAATCCCTTTCCCTAACATGGTTAAGATGAGTGACTCCTACATAAGAAGGGAACAGACAAGTTCAGGGAAATATAATTTAACATACAGTTATCCACTTCTGGTAATTTTCGGCTCAGGGCCGAATAGTCTGGACTAGAGAGAGTCTTGGGATTGCTCTGTCAGATGGGATAAATCTTTTTGCTTGGAAAATGAACAGTAGGCTTAAATGAACATCACCAGTTTCAAAGCCAGTGCACCCAATTCCACACATCTGACTCTGTTAGAACTCCCATTGATTTTAATGATGATGTTCAAAGATTCAGTCTGTCACACCTTGATGAAAACTGGCCTCATAAAATGTACCTGAAGCTGGTGGATTTTATTGGTACGTATGGTAACACCACTCACCCTGGGGGAAAATACTCATAATTGGCTTACCTCTTGCTGTTTGTGATTAACCGTCTCTTCTGGAATGAGATGATTTTGTGTGGTATGCCAGTAATTGTATAGTCATGTGGAAGGCTAGCTGGCTAGAGAACAAAAGTGAGTCTAAGTTCTTTATTCTGTCTTCCTTTAAAAAAATCAGCAAACTATAAAATCGTGTTTAAGTATTCAAGGATGGTCTAACAATTAAATAAACCATTTTGAGTTCATTATGTGATTTGCTCATCCTAAAGTGGAGGTTGGTTTGGGGGCACTTGTTTTAAGGGGATATGGTAGGTTCATGCTGGCTCCATTTCCTGTGGGAGCCGTGCTATTTCCTCCCTTGGTATCTTGGTTTTGCTTGTAAAGTAAGGAGACTTAACTTAAACACTTCTGAGGTCTCTTTTAGCTTCAGCTTATGAAAATTTTGTTTGTTTATTATCTAATGGCTACTCAATAATAATTCAAAGTGCTAGATGCTGTAGAGAGTATACAAGAAAGGAGCGGGACCTTTCAATGCATACATACCGATGTGCCATGCAAATAGGTGTCTGAAGATGAAAAAAAAGTATTTTGTGTTTTTTAGTTTTGAGAAAAATCCCTGATACTTTGTTCTCAAGTGTCACAGAACTCCTGAGGGTCTGCAGTGAGGTGAGGGATAGGTTAGTATAGAGTTGCTAGAAGTTAATTGTTAAAAATAAAACAATTTCCTAGAAAACACATATAGGCAGTCCCCTCCCTTATTTAAAAATTATAGGAAGGATGTGCAATATTATTAGTAACTAGAGAGAACTGACAGAGCTGTCTAGAAGGTGAAAAATTCAGGTGTGATAGGCTAGATTTGCTGGGATAACAGACAACCTCTGAATTTTAGAGGCTGCGTACAATGTGATGTTCTACTTAGAATGTAGTCCTCTGCAGGTCTGAAAGACTGTTTGGGGCATCTGTCTTCTGTGCTGCAATTCAGGGAATCCACCATCTTATAGAAGCTCCATCTTGAAGATCTGACTTCCTTGGACCATGTATCATGGGGGAGAGAGAGCAGGCAGAGTTTTGCACCAACTCTTAAATTCTTCAATCTGAAAATGACAAATCATTTCTACTCACATTTATTGGCCAAAGCAAGTCCTCTGGCTACAGCCAGCTTCAAGAGGGTGAAGCAGTAGAATTCTTCCCTGTACATGAAAGGAGAGGTGGAATTGGGAATATCGATGTGCTGTAGTATACTTACCACGATTATCAAGTATTAAAATAAGCAGAGGTGTGAAGGAATGGGCAGTTTGTATACTGCTGGTGTATATGAATTGGCTCAATTTTGTAGGTGGTCATGTAAAACAGTTGACAAAATTTGCAGCTGATTGGGTTTGGCAATTTCAGCTAGACTTGATTGAGACTCACTGTGTGTCAAGTGCTATCTTGAGACATTCGTATACTTTATTATACCTAGTTCTTACTTTGGGGAGTTTATCCTAAGGAAATAAGTTGACGTGTGTAAAAATTTCCATAGGAAATTTTTTCCTAGAGTAAGAAACATTATTAAAAAAATAGGAAATAACTTACATATCCACCAGGCAGGGATTCACTTAAATAACCCATCTATCAGTCCAATAGATAGATCCAACAGGTGTTATGTTATATCACTCCAACAGATATTATTATGCCTCTGTGTTTTTTTCCATGATCTATTATTGAGTGAAATAAAGTTACAAGAAAGCAAGTCTAATATTGTCACATGAAAAAGTACCTATAGGGGAAAAAAGTTTGGAAAGATAAACAATGTTTTTAAATGTAGTTCAGTGTCATAGAATTACCGAATCCTGAATCTTTTACAATGAGTATGTGTCCTTTTTTAAAATAAAAAAAGCAAACTTTATTTGAAAATACATTGTAATCACTTGTTTTTTATTTTTATTTATTTAAAAAAATTTTTTTAACGTTTTATTTATTTTTGAGACAGAGAGAGACAGAGCATGAACGGGGGAGGGGCAGAGAGAGAGGGAGACACAGAATTGGAAGCAGGCTCCAGGCTCTGAGCCATCAGCTCAGAGCCCGACGCGGGACTCGAACTCACGGTCCGCGAGATCGTGACCTGAGCCGAAGTCGGCCGCCCAACCGACTGAGCCACCCAGGTGCCCCAATCACTTGTTTTTTATTACTTCAGTTTGCAAAAGTGGCATCAAAATGTTATGCACCTGTAAAAGGCCTTTGTAAGAGGGGATTTGCTTTCAAAAAACCCAAGAACCTTACAAGGAGATAAAGATTTCATGTTTCAATTAGAAAAGAGTATAAAATAATACAGTATACTGGCCAATGTGTATGGTACAAAGGAAAATTGCTGGAGGAGGTAAGGAGAAATGAGGATGAATTTGCCTTGACTTACTGAGAAAAATTTCATGGAAGGAAAGCAGACTTAGTTTGGGCCTTAAAGTTGGCTCTGGTAGAAGAGTTGAGGTGAAAGGGAAATCATGCAAAAAATGTACTACATTAAAGTAGGAGCAGACATGGTGTTTGAGGCTAAATCCAGTTCATTTTAGAAGGTCTCATCAGTAAGATAGAAGGTTCCAGATGTTCTATTATCAGAGGGATATATAAATGAAAACACTTCTTTGAAAAAGTAAAGGTTAAGACTGACTTTGGTTTATTAAGAAAATTGATGTCAGGAATTTGTTGTTGTTGTTGTTGTTGTTGTTGTTGCCTAGCTAGCCATTCTTAACCAAAATTTAAACAGAATACCAGGCTTTTATGTGAGTAAAGAAAAACAATGATTTACCTGTTTATATATTTAAATTGCCTTTTTCTTATTTTCCCCTCCAACACATGTTCCAAGTAATCAAATCTAGAATTATTTTCTATGTTACAAATCTAGAGTATTATTTCTTAGAGAATAAAGATGTAAATTTCTTTTCACTTACTGGATATGGTGAACTTCTGGCACTCAAGAGGAAAGAATTTATGTGCCTTATTGATTGCACAGAGAAACCATTTTTTGTATTAATCTATATTACATAGGGTTCTGGATTCAACAACAGATTTTATTATTCAGTTAGTTATGGACATTTCCATAACTGTGAGTTGAAATCCTGTCCAGGTCCTAATAGGCAGATTTTCTCATATCATTTTTTTTAAACATTTATTTATTGTTGAGAGACAGAGAAAGAGAGCACAAGTGGGGGAGGGACACAGAGAGAGGGAGACACAGAATCCAAAGCAGGCTCCAGGCTCTGAGCTGTCAGCACAGAGCCTGAAGCAGCTCAAACTCGCTAACCATGAGATCCGGACCTGAGCAGAAGCCAGATGCTTAAGCAACTGAGCCACCCAGGTGCCCCTTCTCATACCTTTTAATGTCAATTTAAAGAAGCTCTGAGAGGGGCGCCTGGGTGGCGCAGTCGGTTAAGCGTCCGACTTCAGCCAGGTCACGATCTCGCGGTCCGTGAGTTCGAGCCCCGCGTCAGGCTCTGGGCTGATGGCTCAGAGCCTGGAGCCTGTTTCCGATCCTGTGTCTCCCTCTCTCTCTGCCCCTCCCCCGTTCATGCTCTGCCTCTCTCTGTCCCAAAAATAAATAAACGTTGAGGAAAAAAAAAAAAAAAAAGCTCTGAGAACCTCCACTGTGGAATTAAAATTTCTAATAACAGTGTACTGAAACATTTAATAAAATGTAGTAGGTCAGGGCATTCTTTGGAGAGAATTTCTTTAATTTTAAAATTTTTATTTATTTATTTTTAAGTTTATTTATTTTGAGAGAGAGAGTGGGGGGGGGAGAGAGAGAGAGAGAGAGAGAGAGAGAGAGAGAAAGAATCCAAAATGAGCTATGTCCTGGCTGTGTGGCTTGAATCCACAAACCATGTAATCATGACCTGAGCCCAAATCAAGAGTCAGGGGCTTAGCCGACTGAGCCACCCAGGGGCTTGAACTCACAACCCCAAGATCAAGAGTCACAGGTACCATTGATTGAGCCAGCTGGTCACCCTGCAGAGGATTTCTTTAAATAGTAAGATAAATGTAGATAGTTTTCTAGTTGTAGGGGAACCTGGGTGGGTCAGTTGGTTAAGTGTCCAACTTTGGCTCAGGAAATGTCTCACAGCTTGTGGGTTGGAGCCCCGCGTGGAGCTCTGTGCTGACAGCTCGGAGCCTGGAGCCTGCTTCGGATTCTGTGTCTCCATCTCTCTCTGCCCCTCCCTCGCTCACACTCTGTCTCTCTGTCTCTCAAAAATAAATAAACATTAAAAAAAAGTTTTCTAGTTGTAAACTGTTAGGTTTGCCTTCCATTTTAAACCAAGTGATTCTATATAATTCAGTTTTAAGGTCAGCTGTTCTCTACCTGTAGCAATCGGACAGTAAACATTTGTATATTTCTTCAGTATTTTTCCTACTTAGGACCGAGTACATGGCAGAACTGACTAGAAAAGTCTACCCAAGTCCTACCCTTAGTAGAAAAAAAACATACCCCTCTATAGCAAGAAAGCTACATAGACTTAAAATGTTGAACGGAACAATAAACAGTTCTGTTTTGGTGATTTCGTTTTTAAAGATATTGCTGCAATGATTTGAATATATAACTTTTATTTTTTTCTCCCCTAAAGGAAAGATGAAAACAGTCCAAGCAAATGGTGAAATATTAAGTTGATTGTGATTTTCCTATTCCAGTTTTAAATGTTCTCAAGGAAAATGAAGTGATGCTGATTGCAGTTCCAAGTTCCTATGGTGCTGCAGTGCTAAATAATAAAAGTGAAATATATTTTTATAACCCAGGAGTGCAACAAAGCTGTAGTTGGCTCGACCACATACAAAGAACCCTTGTTTTGGCTGCCTTTTGCTGGGGATGCTTTCTCTATTTATAGGCTCTGCAGCCAAGCCTTAAGCCTTCTGGGAAATGACTACTCAGTGTAGCCATGTTTCTGTCAAAACATCTGAAAAAAAAAAAAAAAAAGACGGGGAGAAACCTCTGGTGTAGTACTGATCAATATGGAATGATACGGTTGGATCAATGACTTCTAATTTTCTTGGTTTGTAAAATGTCAACCGTATGAATGTATTGGCAGGTTAAAAAAAAAAGTTTCCAAGTAGAACAAATGCCTAAATTCAAGATAGTTTTGTTATCTGTTTTGTTCATGAGTATCACATTTCAGATGAAGTTAACGGTTTAATAGCATCTTCAGTCTGTGACTATTACGCAGCCCACATTTTTCTTTTCCAACAATAGAAGTCTTGATTCCTTGCCCTCACAGTGTGGAGTTTTCATTCACACTGCATAACATCACCCTGGGGAAAAGACCAATATTTAAGAGGTAGCAAGTATCACAATTTGTGAAGATGCAGTTTTGTTTACTCGTTAAAAGAATTTTTTTTTTTTTTTTACATTTCTAGAGATCAAACAGAAGTAAAAGATTTTATATGTAAAATAGTAGAAACAGGTTACCTCTAAAATGCTGTGATTTCCTGTAATCTGGGTCCTGTGCCTGGTTCTGTGTGTGTCGCTCTGACTGGTGTTCCTCACATTCTGAGTTACGGGGACCTTCCCTTCCTGCACCCCTTCCTTCTTTCTCTTCCTCTCTTCTGTTTCATCCTTTCTGTTTTCTCTCTTACCTCCCTCCTTTCAACTTCCTTTCTTCTTGAGAACTATAAGAAATTATTATAAAATTAATCCATGCTTATTTTGGACAATTTTAATAAAAATGGAAGAGTATAAGATAAAAATGGCATTCTTCAACATCCACCATCATTAGCCTTTCCATATATTTCTCTTCACTCTTCCTTTTAACAAATGTTTTGTTTTGCAAAGCTGACAAAATAATATACATTCAATTTTATATTTTTCACTTAAAAATTTTTTTTATGTTTATTTTTGAGAGAGAGGGAGAGACAGAGCGTGAGCAGGGGAGGGGCAGAGAGAGAGGGAGACACAGAATCCAAAGCAGGCTCCAGACTCTGAGCTGTCAGCACAGAGCCCGACGCGGGACTTGAACTCAGGAACCGCAAGATCATAACCTGAGCCGAAGTCAGACGCTCAGCCGACTGAGCCACCCAGCCGCCCCTGTATTTTTCACTTTTTCACTAATGCCAAGTATCATAGTTTTATTAAAAACCCCTTCAAAAAGTGTTCCTTAAATTACTTGTCCCATGAATGTGCTATTTGTTAAACGCTTTAAAAGGGCTGCATCCTTTCAGCATTTACCCTTGTCTCTCTTTTGGAATTTTATTTTATTTTATTATTTTTAAAAAAAAGTTTATTTATTTTTGAGAGGGGGGAGGGGTAGAGTGTGAGGGAGAGAGAGGATCCCAAGCAGGCTCTGCACCGTTGGCCTAGAGCCTAACCCAGGGCTCGATCCTATCATCCCATGAACCTTGAGATCATGACTGGAGCCCCCAAATCAAGAGTCAGATGCTTAACCAACTGAGCCACCCAGAGACATCTCTCTTTTGTAATTTTAATCTTTTCCTTTAAATCACTTTAGTGTCTGCCATGTGAAAGCATGTACAAGTCTCTCCCATCTTCAACATATCATTTTGGAATCCTCTATTCCACTCTAATTACTGCCCTTTCTCTTCCTGGGAGTCAACTCTTACTCATTTTTAAAGCCATTCTACTCAGTCTTCTGCCTCCATAAGTCTGTACAACTTGCTCTGGAAAATGGCACCAGTGACAGTTGGCCTACTCAACCTACCAGTTTCTTTGCCATCTTTCCTGTGCCATATTTTTTTGAAGGGCTACTCTTCCTCTGCCTACACCTAAGTGTGCTGGTGTCCCCCGAGGTTCTGTCCTTGCTTCTTTTTTTTTCAATTTTCAGACTTATCCTCTCCAATGATCACATTCACAACCCATATATGTCCACTCTCAAGGACAAACTCCAGACCCAATTTTCTTTCCAGTGGTTATTATCACTTAGATGCTCCTCTGACAATTCCAACTCTTCATGTTTAAGTGCTACTATTCCCCTTCTCTCTGTTTTGTTCTCTCTTGCATTTCCTCTCCCACCCGCCTGGTTCCAGAGTCAGACTGTTGGCAATCACATTTGCTCCTTCATCTCACCTCTCATTCCCTCTGTTTGGCAAGTCATAAAGTCCTGAAGGAAAGCCATCATCACACCGCTCATGTCTGTCCCTCCTCTCCTCTCCAAAGCTACTGCCCCAACTGAGTCCTATGGTAGTCTCCCGACTACCTAGTAGTCTCCCGAATCCAGCTACTCAGTCCCTTCTTATCACAGACGTTAGTGATCTTCAATGTGTTTGCCGAGCACCTCAAATTTCAAAAGTTAGACTAAAGATCAACCCCATGAAAAATTTCCTGATTTTCCTCATCCCAATGTAAACTTAAACGTTCTTTCCTTTGTGATTTTCTGCCGTATTGTGCATCCCTTTTCTCAGAGCACCTACATTCGTACTGTATTTACATGTCTTTCTCTCCTCATTAGACTATAACTCACCATAAAGCAGCGATGATGTTTGTGATGTTTGTGAAAGCACGTCTTATTTGTCTTTGTATTTCTTTTGCCTGGATCATTGGAATCTGTAAAAAGTGGTAAATAAATGAACAGATGGCTGAATTTTTTAATCTTCTTGGTTAAGTATTTTAAATATTTTCAATTTACTACTTATCTATAATTCTATAAGTCATATAATAAATCTTTATTTGAATTTTGCATTCTTTGCTATGGAAAAAACGTAATCCGCAGAAGTGGAATTATTGGGACAAAGAACATAAATATTTTGAAGATTCTTGATACATATTGCCCAAATATGTATTAGAATGTTTGCTGTTTTTAACAGTTCCAGTCCAAGTTTTATTAAATACTTGTTTTTGAACAATAACATAGTAAAATTATACATTCTTTCTCACTTCTTATTGGGGAGTTATTTGAGGGTTGGGTAATAGTTTCTGTTTGCAAAGTGACATGGCAACATGCTGAAGTTAGCAATATTAAATGACCTTCTATGGTAGATAGCATTCAGTATAAGCCAAATAGGCAATGTATAAAAGCTTAAGTTTTTTCTTTCTTTTTCTTTTATCACAGTCTAATAAATTCCCAGTGGACTTTGATTATTAAGACACGGTGAAGGGCCTACCTTTTTAACCTTCCTTTCTGAATAGACTATTGATTCAATTTAACCTGCTTTTTTAAAAACTCAATATGCGCATCTGGGGAGTGTGCTACCCCTGTGCTTTCCAGGAAGGTTGTGAGGATTAATACATTTATAGAGCATTATGTGCCTTTCGGATGAAAGGTTGGGTATAAACTACAACTCTAGTATTGTTATTTAAAAGCAAACTTTCTTTGGGGAAAGAAAAAAGGCTTTCACAGTAACTTTTGATTAAAAGTGATGTACTCCAGTACTTTTTTCCAAAGGCGATCTCCAAGGAAGTCTTGAAAATTGTACATGTTGCCATCTGCTGATACGATGAAGCATAAAGGAGAGGTGATATGGATTCATTTTTGTCCATCTATTTTAGGCTCAGGGTGGCCTTCATTTGGCCTCAGCTCATCTTACCAACCTTGAGCATTGTGTTTTTCTCATGTTTTGACTCATTTGTTGACTGATTTTAATTGTTTAATTATAACTGGATTCATGTGGATAATTCCCTGGCAGACCTCTCTCTCTTCTCTTTCTCTCTCTCTTTTTTTTTTTTAACAGAACAGATCCCATGTGATCAGGAATGCATGGGGTTTTGGTAGCTATGGTAACCACATCATAAACCTTGATGGATGGCAGGTGCTTTAAGCACTTCAACTATTAGAACCTTATGGGCACTCGATGTGTTCAGCCAAGAATGACATTCACCCACAGGGATCATAAAACAAAAAGAACCTTTACTCTTGATTTGGCAGTGAGAAGATAACAGACACATACTAACGAGGACATAATGAAACTGGATGAGGATTACTCTGATAAATACTCCTAAAAGGGAGAAACCTGGGGCAAAAACAGTGCAGTTTAAATGGCAAAGCAGTGTAATCATTCTCTATACTGCTAGTGCAGCTGATAACAAATACTGTGCATATTATCTGTGAGTTGTAACGTCCTGAGTTGTGTGTGGGTCACAAATCAAGTTTTAGGGATCAATTCTAAGACCAGAACTTTTGAAAATTGTACTATATTTATCTGAAAGATGTGAAAGAAAACATACTAGGTTTTTGATGACTTGGGAAATGGGGATGAAGAGATGGTGGGTAGCTTGTTGGATGACAGAATGGGATTCAAAATTAGCTGGATTAACAAAAGGCGATAGAACCCATGAAATGTGATTAGAATGGCAGAGGTTAAAGTAATGGGCACAGTGGTCAGATTCAAGGACATATTTTAGAAAGATATTGAATATGCAAAGGAGACTAAAAGTAACTAGGGACCCATAACAGAAAATAGTGTGTTCGGGAGAATAGATTCCTGAGTGCTACTTAATATGCTAAGAAATTCAGACGCAGGTAGGTTTGGATAGAGTAACAAAATACAATAAATGAAGCAGTTCCAGAGGATTGTGACAGTACAGGGTCCAAGAGAATATGAAAGACAGAATTAACAATGGCCTTGAAGGGCATGTTTGTCACTTAGAGCTCCTGATCGGCTGTTTCCTGGGCTAAAAGAAGCAAACCACAAATGGAGAAGGAGAGAAGGAGGAAAGTCATAAAGACATTTCTGGGCGGCGAATTCTGTTAATTATTAGAAAAGCTTTATTGGGGGGAGATTTTAAAATCCATCTCCTTAAGGGTTTTTAAAAAAACAGGTGGTAATTTTGTTGGGTGATAGAGAGAGGTACAGTAATTAATGACCCAGGCTGCAAAGGGCTCTGTGGTTTTAAAATCCTCTTCAACCTTCTTCAAAACGTGTTTCCTTTTCAGATGGAGAAAACCTAACAATCTCAGTTTTCTCCCTGAGATTGGCCTGTAAGATTCCATGGAGTGTAAGTCCACCCAGTCTAATCCATCAGTTACTCAAAAATTCTGTTTCAGGAGATTTCAGTGGGCCCAGGCATTGTGGTAAAATTTCCTCCTTGGGCATCCTTAATGAACTTGAGTTGGCAATTCTTCCATTTACTTCTCTCCTTCCAGTCTTTTCCTTATTTGGTTGGGATATTTATAAAAGAAACGCATCGAACTTTCCAGCTCTGTCATAATATGAACGATTAGAAGTTTTTCTGACAGTTTAAAAAGTTAGCTATGGACTAAAGTTGCTCCAAGCCAATATAGTGTTTTATTGGACTTGATTATTTTCTCTGTTTGTTGTGGTTATTTAGAACATTTCAGTCTTAATCAGGGTTACGCTGAGTTATATAACATAAGACATTAAAAGTAGCTGAGGTCAAAACCAATAATGTGTCGGTAGACCATGAAGAAAGTTCATGGAACTGGAGGGCCTCAAGTCCAATGGAGCCTCCCTGAAGGCTGCAAGGAGGAACTGCAAATACGTTAGGTATCAAGGCAATCCTCCACATATCCCTTTTCTTTAGGTACCTAGTATCATATGTAAAATCCTTTCTACATGAGTGACGTAAGCGATATATAAACGTTGAGCTTCAATATCAAAGTCTTGTGAAAGCCATCCTAATAATATCATTTGGATCAGCTGTGGACCCCTGCACTCATCAGCTCATGACCAGGAGGTACTGTCATGGCAGTGGTTTCTTACAGTTTGGCCCTTGGACACCAGCATCACCCGAGAATTTGTTAGAAATGCAAATTTTTGGACCAGACCACAGACCTTCTGAATTCTGAATTTTTCTGAATTCTGGTGGTAGGGCCCAGAAATCTGAATTTTTTTTAAAGTTTTGAGAGTCTTTTTTTTTTTTTTTTTTAATTTTATTGAGAGAGAAAGAATGAGAATGAGCAGGGTAGGGGCAGAGGGAGAGAGAGAGAATCCTAAGCAGGCTCCATGCTGTCAGTGCAGAACCGCATGTGGGGCCTGAACCCATGAACCATGAGATCATGACTTGAGCTGAACCCAAGAGTCAGACGCTTAACCAGCTGAGCCACCCAGGTGCCCCAGAAATCTGGATGTTAACAAGCCCTACAGGTAATTCTGAGGCACTCTGAAGTTTGGAAACTGCTCAGGATGACCAACCCATCTGGCTTCTCCCTTCTGTTCTGAGCACTTGAAAGTCCAGCACCCCAGAAATCCTCTGGCCAGGATAAACCAGGACCATTGGCTACTTTATTCCAGACTTACTTACTACTCATAGTAGGGGCTATGAGTACAGGTGGTCAAAGAGGCCCAGAAGATTCTCTTAGGGGATGTAAGGGCGGTTAAAAAAAAAAAAAATATATATATATATGTATGTGTGTGTGTATATATATATATGTATGTATATGTATGTATGTATGTGTATGTATATACACACATATATATATACACACACACACATATATATAGTTATTTTTAAGACAAAAAACTCCCCAGGTACTAATTGCACTTGAGCAACCCTCCCACATTCACTGGAAAAAAAAAAAAGATAAGTTATTAAAACAGCCATATCTGAGATATCGTGGCATCCCTGGTGTATTCTCTTCACTTTGTACTTTCAAATTTTTAAGACATGGTGAATGCTCCAAAGTTAGCTTCTCAGAGTATTTTAAAGAATGTTAAGCTTCTAGAGCTTCTTTTGTGTTTGCTCACTCCAAGAGTTAAGTAGGAAACTGCCTAAATTAACTGCAATAACAATGATGAATAGACAGAAGCTACAGCTTCTCTTGTTTTGGAAACACAAGGTCAAAGTACTATATTTATAAATAAATTTTATTTTGTAAGAATAAGCATTCTGCATTACAGAACTCCAGCCAAGTCAGGGAAGTACTTTGTTGCCATGGATAGCCAAACGTATTTCATTATTGAGCTCACTCAGGGGAAGGATACGTTTCGTTGTTTGTTCTTTCCAGAAGTCTGAGACTCAAGGGAGTTATCATTCTACATTAAATCAAAAACCTCTAAACACCTTCATCGTAATGAAAAAATCTTTCACAATGGACAGTTTGAAAGATGTAAAAGTTATTCTCTGTCACTGAGATTTTATGGGAAAAGCTGGTTCTAAGCACTACCTTTCTAAGCTTTCCAATAAATCAACACTATTGAAAACATTTAAAAGTGTCAGTGTGGCATAGAAATTATCCCTGTAGAAAATTATGATTTTTTTCCTTTCTGTTGCTTCGAGAACACTTGACAATATTGCCAATGCCTGCCGCTCCTCCCAACCTTATAGCAGATGTGAATAGAATCATATATTGGAAAACATGATAGCTGTGCATCCATAAGAAAGTCTTATCGAACAAAATGCATTAACATTTCCTAGCTGCATTGGGATTTATAGTAAATCACCAGGAATCATATTCTGTGAGATTTAAAAGAGACTTAGAATCTCCCGATTTAAAAGACTTAAAGGGGAACAGCTCTGGGGGATTTATAGAGTTTTCAAATTTGCTAATACTGGAAATGTTATTATTCTCGTAAGTCTTTATTAAGCAAAATAAATAACGTCTTTTATCTTTCCAGTGGGAAATTTTAAGTTCTAGAGGAAAGTACTATACAAGTATAAATGTTGCTTTAACATTCCATTCAATTCAAGAAGGTGGCTAATGACATGCTAATGTTTAATTCTTGTAAGAGACCCGTTCATGAAGGCTCATTTATGTTTGTCTGATTTATGAGTTAATCCTGGATCAAATAAAAATTGGTAGGTAAACCTAGATAAATATATGGAATACTTATTCTACAAACACCTTGCAGTGAAATATTAAAATGCTTGGACATTTCTGAATCTTGGGATAGTCAAATTTCCCAGAGGGAAGCTAGTCCCATATTTCTCAAGTGCTTTAATTATGAGCTTGATTTTAAACAAAGACATGAGAGAAAGTTTCTGCCTTGTCATTAAATTATTGAGTTGGAAGAGAATTTAGACCATTAGGTCCAACTTCCTAATCTTACACATGAGAAAACTGGAACCATGATTTGACCAAGGTTGTAAGGTGCAAGGTGCTTATTTCATGGGAAAAACACTGATAGTTACATTTGAGCCAGCTGACAATGACTTCTGTGAACTCTCCCACCCCCTCCCGAATTTTGGCCTATTGTTTGGAAAATGAAAGGTTGGCTTGAGAAAAAGAGATGTTAGGATTTAATGTGTAATATGTATGAATTCAATAATTTCCTATCAGGTGTGTGCAAAGTAGAACTTTTTCTAAGAACTTATTTTCCTTTTTGAGTCTTTATTACTGCTCATCAGCAGAAAGTTGAGATCTTTTATTTCTACATATTCCAGTCACTTCTAGTTTAAAACATAATTGTTCTCAGGTCCATCAGATTCAGATATGTTTTTATAGTCCAGTTTGGGTATTGTTGACTCAGTCACTGGTTGGGTCCCAGCACTGTTCCTTTGAAAACTCTCTTTTCGACTTCCTGCCTGCCTGCCTTGCTTTCCCACAGCATTGATGATGTTATAGTAAGGCACCTGCAATGGAGGACCAAGCTGGACATGCTTGTGCAAATCCTGGCTTGGTTTTTGGTGCAGATCATAACTTACCGCTAGTTCTTTAAAAAATGACTCTCCCGGTTATCCTATTCATAAGGCACTTGAGTTAATTGTGGGACACCTGGCTGCCTTGTTTCTTATGCTTCTAGCAAATCCATGCCAACGCCAATGTGTGACCCTTTTACCTTCTTGTGGGGCTGGGTACCTCTACTATTCATGCTCACAGTTACCATTTATGTTTTTATTCTTTTTAAAAATGTTTATTTTTCAAAAGCGAGAGAGACAGAGCGTGAACAGGGGAGGGGCAGAGAGAGAGAGAGAGGGACACAGAATCTGAAGCAGGCTCCAGGGAATGAACTGTCAGTACAGAGCCCGATGCAAGGCTTGAACTTGAGATCATGATGCCAGCGGAAGTTGGATGCTTAACTGACTGAGCCACCCAAGCGCCCCTCCCAGTTACCATTTGAAAAGGATTCTCTGGTCTCAAAGCACTGCTGGATCTTTCCATAGCTGCAATGGAAAGAGAGAGTTCAGACCCAGACCATGCAGAGGTCCTTTCTGTCCTTACATCTTCTGTGTACTTGTATCACACTGCCCTTTCTTTATGGTTCTCTTTTCTTAGTGCCCAGCACCAAAGGGCATGCCTGATGCTCTAGCCCATAGCTGACTCCTATGGGAACAAGGAGGCCATTGAAATGTCTAAACTCTTGGTCTTCAGGAATCCCAAAATTTCATGAGTAGGCTAGTTGAATGCTACCCTCTATTGGATTTGGACAAACACCTTCTTTCTCCAATTTGTCTAGGTTCAAACAACCTTTTATCTCTTGAGTTGGAAAAGGCCAAAGTGTTAGTACTAACTTATTCACATCCTTTATGGATTTAGGGCCTGACAGCCAGTGGTAAAATCCTACTTGAATTTACCTATTTTAGAATATATATATTTTTGTATCCTACAGCTTCTGCAGTAATCTGTGCCCTTTTGGTTTAGCCACGAGAAGAGAGGAGAAGTCTGCAGGGAGTCTGGGAGAATAAAAAGGGAAATTTTTATTGACATTTTATTTTCCCGTGGCTTTGGATGATCCAGTACACATCAGCAGAGAAAAGTAACTGTTATATACAATTGTAAAGATTCCACTGCCTATATGCCTAATACCATTGATTAAGTGGTTTAGAAGATAATGGGAAGAGCATAGATATTTTCATTTTATTTCATGAAACAGCTTTAAATATTTTTTAATGTTTGTTTATTTTGAGAGAGAGAGAGAGAGAAAGAGAAAAACAGGGCGCAAGTAGGGGAGGCGCAGAAAGAGAGAGAGACACAAATTCCAAAGCAAGCTCCAGGCTCTGAGCTGTCAACACAGAGCCTGATGTGGGGCTGGAACCCACAGACTGTGAGATCATGACCTGAGCCGAAGTTGGATGCTCAACCAACTAGCCACCCAGGCACCCTGAAACATCTTTGAAAGATAAAAAATAGGTGGGCTTAGATACTAAGGGAGGATTTTTCAAACACTACCCAAATTACATTAAAAGTAGATCATGTCTTGGGACACTTGGGTGGCTCAGTCGGTTAAGAGTTCGACTTCAGCTCAGGTCATGATCTCACAGTTCGTGAGTTCAAGTCCCACATCGGGCTCCATGCTGATAGCTTGGAACCTGGAGCCTGCTTTGGATTCTGTGTCTCCTCTCTCTCTCTGCCCCTCCCCTGCTTGCACTCTGTCTCTCTTTCTCTCAATTAAAAAAAAAATTAAAAAAAAAAAAAGTAGATCATGTCTCAACCCAGGATGGCTGACCTACCAGCATGATGCCTTTTACAAGTCATGGTCAACATTTAGTGAGCTCTTGCTATTGGCCAAGCACAATTCTAAGTACTTTATGTATATTCAATAATTTAATCCTCATAACTCTTTGAGATAGCTTTGTTATTTTACCCTTGCCAGTTTATAGGTGAGGACATTGAGGCTCTGGGGGGTTAAGTAACACGCAAGTATATCTGCTAAAGAGTGGCAGAGCTAGTATTAGGCACCGAGGTACATGTGCTTCTAACCACTAGACAATACTACCAGTTTCTCCAAGATACTAAACCTAACCATCAAGATTACTTATACCAACCTGAGAGTTAGGTGTGAAGAAGGCAGCACAACCACCCTGTAATGCAGTTCCTTTGCTGGGCCTGGCTGAAAGTGTCCCACACTATTCCTGTCTCAAAAGGGTGGTGACCCTTATTATCTGTATATTTAAAAATACGGTTCTGGGACCCATACAGAATTAATTCAGCAGGTTGGATTGGAGTTCTGGGATCCCCATACTGTGATAGGGCCCAGATGGTTCTAATATTATGCAGGTTTCTCTCTGGAGAGTGCTGGGTCTCTCTAGTTCTGGTCCCTATGCAATGCTTGTCCACATGTTTCAGAGGAGGAATCAGCAGGACAAAGGCTCTAGGGTGCAGTGGGAATAAGATTTGCATGTTTAAAAATCAAGATAAAGGCCAGTGTGGCTGAAGCTAGGCGAGAAGTGGGAGAGGAATAGAAAATGTGATCATAGGGGGTCAAATCACGTAGGACCTGATAGGCTATAGTATGAGGTTTGCATTTAATTCCATGTAAAATGGAACACTAGGGGAACTTTTATGCAGGGACTGACATGGTCAAATTTAACGTCTTAACCATCAAATGAAATTCAAGCAGGTTTTCAAAATAAAACATTTTCACCAGGCTCTCCACCTAAGAGGAAATAGGCATCTGGGCTGCTTTTCCTAACATATTTAAATTTCTTTAGATATTGCTTTCTACAAGATTATTTTTATCTCGTGTTTTATATGTAATATCATAGGCCACCCTACTGAAAAACTCTGACAAATATTTAATTCTTTTTTGCCGTTTTTTTTTTTTCAACATAAGTTTGCAAATTCTATGCTTTAAGATTCATGTTCTGGAATTTGTTGTATTCTATTTCTGCTGGAACAAATTACCACAAATTTAGTGGCTTAAAATAACATGAACGTATTCTCTTACAATACTGTAGGCCAGAAGTCTGATACAGATCCTACCGGGCTAAGACAGAGGTGTTACTGGGGGGCTTCTGGGGAATTGCCTTTCCTTGCTTTTTCCAGCTTCCAGAGCCACCCACATTCCTTGGCTCTTGGACCCCTTCTTTCACCTTCACAACCAGAAGTCTTCATCTCCCTGACCATTCTTCTGTGGTTACGTCTCCCTTCTCTGTTTTAAGCACTCCTATGATTAGCAACACTCAGATAACACAGTATAATCCCCCTATCTCAAGGTCCTTAACTTAACCACATTGGCAAAATCCCTTTTGCCACGTCAGGTAACATATTCATTGTTTTTGGGGATTAGGATGGGGACGTCTTTGGATGGAGCATTATTTTGCTCACCGCACTGTGCTTCTCCTGAAAAGAAATTGCCTTCAGATTCAAATTTTTATAAAAAGTTCAATGTAATATAAAAGTTAGGAGCCTGTTTGGATCTGGCATTCTGAATGGTGATTTCTCAGTGAGGTTTTCTTCTTTTTCTCTATGAAATCAACAGAATATTTCATCATTTTCTGAAACCTTTACCAGCCCTTTTATGCCTTAAATGTGTACAGAAGCTCCTATATTACACATAAATTGTTTTTCTTTCAATTGTTTCCTCTCCCCAAGTATTCGTTCCTTTTATTTGTGCGTTATCTTTATGTCAAAGCATTTCTCAACTTGACATTTTCTTTCCAAGGTTTTAGCCTCCCATTACACAGGCTTTTTATTGCTTCACGGGAGAAACTTACCACAAAGTTATTTTTATTCCCTACCTGATTACTTCACTTTCTGACACCAACATTATTTTAACCTCTAAAAAGTACAGATGCTTCATATGATATTTATTCGTAAGAGGTCATAGATACAGACAATTAAAATTCTGTTGGTGTTCGTGGTGAAGTGTCAGCTTTAAAATTGACAGATTTATGTTGATCTTATTTAAACATATACCTACATACATATGTATATATTTTATGAACTTTCACTTGTACGATCTTTCCACTGTCTTATGACCTGGTGGCTGAATAACTGTGAGATAGACTGCCAAGAATTTAAATTTTGACTTAGAGATTAAGTACAGGTAGAAAGGGTTTGAAATGTACAATCACCAACCGATTATAACTCCTATTGATATCTATTTCCAAAGACTGTACAAGCCCGTTATATTGGAGTTCCTATTAGCTCCTTCACACAGAGATTTGGATTTAGAGCTATAGCTCTTTAAGCAAGACTTAAACTTGAAAAGTACATGATGGCACGTTTGTAGGTCTATTCCACTTAGCAGGAAGGACCAAAAAAACTTCTTATAGGTTTTGTCATTTCATTTGCTCTGTCCCTACATTTTTGTAAAGGTTATGGCTGTTCTTTGACAAGTCTCTAATTTTTCAAATAGAATGACTGTTCATGAGAGGATTTCAATCTTCAGCACTTGGCTTTTCTCTTTCTTCCTTCCTTTCTTTCTCTTTCTTTCTGCTGAAATATGCAGCTTAAATTGTGCAAATGCCAGTGTGAACTCAGCTACTCAAATTCAAATATCAAACAAAGTCTCCTTAATTCCTATGGTATTTCATTTCTGCTCAAATCCCCAATTTTTAGGTAACATTTGGGGAACTCGGCCCTTCCTCCTCTTCAGCTTGAGGGATAGAAGACTCTAGTTTCTGCATCAGTCTGGGGGGGACAACATTTTTTCCTCTAGTGTTTCTGCCTTTGTATCCAAGTTTTGAATTACAGTTAAGTTTTCTCACAGGGTTAGTCGTATATTCTGAATCTCCCAGGAGGTGGGGTGTGTTTCAGGACAGCTGATAAAGGAAGATGGCATGATCACTGTGTTGGGCCACCGGGGAAGCTGAGTTATAGGAGTGGCTTTTAGACAATCCATTTTCCTAATCTCTGGATTAAAACATATGAATCTTTTGAAAAGTATATTTCAATATAAACTAACCTAATTCAGGAAAATATCCAGGACTGTAAAATAGTTACTGGGTAAATTTGAAATGATGTTATGGCTCAGTTTGTGAAAATATTCAGGGCAACTTACACCAATTTGGAAATATTGTATTTGCAGACAAATGGCACAAATATATCACAGGCCTAAAAATTGGTTTATAAAACAATCTAAACATTGCACGCAGAGTCAAGATATTTTCAGGATGTGCTTGAGGGAGTGCAAACCTTCATTTCATGGAAAAATAAAGAACTCAGTGCTAAGGAAATTGATGTTATGCTAGAAAGTTCCCTATCTGAGATATGTATACAAGCAGTGAAGGGGAAAAGAATGCCATCTGTCTAACTCTTGATTTCCAAGTGTTAAAAACAAAAGTCTAGACTGTAATGGGCATACGTCGATATTTTAATACTTCTATTAACAATGTTAAGATAATTATTAAATACTTGAAAATTGATTGGGTGAAAGACTGTGTAATTGCTGTGGAGTATTTAACGTTGAATCTAACATGGCCTATGCACTCATGGCCATTTAATTGGAGAGAAAATGCATGCATGAAAATAATTACTGAACTTGGTTGAGAATGTTTACTGCCACCAGGAGGGTAGAGTTCAAATTTTGTAGGACTTTAGAGGACAAATGGTTACTTTCAACTGGTTTGGAAAAAGATTAGTGGCATTGGTATTTCAAATGGGCCTTGAAGGTTAGCTATATATCTGGGCATTGAGAAGGAACAATACAGGGGAGGCATGGGATTTGGGAACTGGTAGAGGATGTAGTTTAGCTTCAAGTGTGGAAGAACAGAGGGAGAAGCAGGACACACATCCCAAACCTGCCCTCCTTGGGTCTCATCTCATCTGAAGATGCCTTTTTACTGGTTTGAGAAGTATCCATTTTTCTTTTGAATTAGTTTCCTACATTAAAAAACCAGGAGTTTTTATACAAAAATACAGATTTCTGGCTTTTCCTAAGACATGGGTCCATGTTGTCTTAAGTGGTCAGCTCTCTTCAGATGCAGCTATGGTCTCCCTTTTTTTTTTCTACCCCAGGACCACTTTACCCAATTATGTGCCCACTTTGTCTCTGTTGGGGTTTGAGATCCCCTCACACTGAGTGAGGACCAGATCATTAAGGGTCTTGTAGGAACAAACTAGTAAATTTAACTTTATCTTCCCCCTGTAGAAAATGGTTTCTGAGGAGAGGAGTGACATAAACAGTGGTTCAGAAATATCTGTCTGGGAGCTGGCTTACAGATGGACGAGAAAGGGAGAATTAGATGTGGAGGGAACAATTAGGAAGCTACCACATGAGTCTGTGAGAAATCATGAGGTGAAACTAAGAGAGTGTCTAGTCAGAGGAATTATGAGAACAGGATTTATAATTTTGTGGCTCCATATATATATGGAAAGAGGGAAGAATGCAAGTGTTTTATTTTTCTCCATCTCTGTCTTCTACATAGCGCCTACATAGGATTAATTTGTGCTTGAGAGAGATCAGAGCAAACAACTATCTGAAAATTTGGCATATTTATTATAAGTATGCTAAGGATTTTGTTCATATATTGTATAGAATCTCTTCAGGAGAACCCAGGAAGTAAATTTCTCTGTGGCTTTGCTATTAGGAATGGGGATGTGTATACTGAATGTATATACTGAATAGCTGTGTGGCTTTTCTTTATGGGCATGATGTAACTACTCAGATTTATTCTTTCTCTCTGGTGAATATAAAAAGGTCAGAGCCACACGTGTGACCACATGATTTCACTACATGCACTTATGTACTTAATTTCATTCTTAAGTTTTTTTTTCAAGAAAACAAAGTAATTTTTAAAATATGCTTTATTTTGTATTCAAGTATAATCAACATACATGTTATATTAGTTTCAAATGTACAACATAGTGATTCAACAATTTTATACATTTCTCAGTGCCCATCAAGGTAAGTGTTCTCTCTCTTTTTTTTTTAAAGTTTATTTATTTTGAGAGGGCAAGAGAGCAAGGCAGGGTGGACAGGGGGAGAGAGAGGAGAGACTGCCACAGGAGTCCAACACACGAACCGTGAGATCATGACCTGAGCCGAAACCAAGAGCCAGATGCTTAACCGACGGAGTCACCCGGGTGTCCCAAGGTAAGTGTCCTCTCAATCTCCTTTGTCTAATTCATCCATCCCCCTACCCACCTTCCCTCTGGTAACCCTAAGTTTGTTCCCTATATTTAAGAATCTGTCTTTTTGTTGGTCTCTTCTCTTTGTTCATTTGTTTTCTTTTGTAAATTCCACACACGAGTGAAACTGTATGGCATTTATCTTTTTCTGACTGACTTATTTCACTTAACACCCTTTAGGTTTACCCATGTTGTTGCAAGTGGCAAGATCTCATACTTTTTTATGGTGGAGTCATATTCCAGTGTGTGTGTGTGTGTGTGTGTGTGTGTGTGTCTTCTTTGTCTATTTATATATGGATAGACACTAGGCTGCTTTCATATGTTGCCTATTGTAAATAATGCTGCACTAAACATAGGGGTGAGTATATCTTTTTGAATTAGTGTTTTTGTTTTCTTTGGGTAGATACTCAGTAGTGGAATTACTGAATCATGTGGTAATTCTATATTACTTCTAAAGACTCTACAAAAAAAAAAAAAACCTAAGTGAATTCAAGTAAGCCATAGGATATGAAATTAATTTACAGATAATAATATGCAAACATGTTGCATTTCTGTACACTAATAATAAAGTAGCAGAAAGAGACATTAAGAGAACAATCCCATCTGGGGTGCCTGGATGTCTCAGTTGGTTGAGCATCCGACTCTTGGTTTTGGTTCAGGTCATGATCTCATGGTTTTGTGAGTTCAAGCCCCACATCGGTCTCTGTGCTGGCACCAAGGAGCCGGCTTGAGATTTTCTCTCTCTCCTTCCACCCCCCCGCCCCGGCCCGCCCCCACTCACACTCCCTGTCTCTCTCAAAATAAATAATAAAAAAAATTCCATTGACTATTGCACCAAAAATAATAAAATACCTAGGAATAAACTAAAGCAAAGAGGTGAAAGACCTATACTCTGAAAACTGTAAAACACTGATGAAAGAAATTAAAGATGACACAAACTAATGGGAAGATATTCCATGCTCATTGGAAGAACTAATTATTAAAATGTCCATACTACCCACAACAATGTACAGATGTAATATAATCTGTATCAAAATAGCAACAACATTTGTCACAGAACTAGAGTAAATAATCCTGAAATCTGTATGGAATCACAAAAGACCTTGAAGAGGCCAAGCAATCTTGAAAAAGAAGAACAAAACTGGAGATACTGCAATCTCAGATTTCAAAATACACTACAAAGTTGCAGCAATCAAAACCACACGGTACTGCACAAAAATAGACACACAGATCAATGGAACAGAATAGTGAGCCAAGAAATAAACCCATGCTTATATGGCCAATTAATCTACAACAAAGGAGGCAAGAGTATACAACGGGAAAGAGAGTCTCTTCAACAAATGGTGCTGGGAAAACTGGACAGCTACATGCAAAAGAATGAAACTGGGCCACTTTCTTGCATCATACCTAAAAATAAACTCAAAATGGATTAGAGACCTAAATGTGAGACCTGAAACCATAAAGTTCCTAGAAGAAAGTGTAGGCAATAATTTCTTTGACACTAGCCATTGAAACATTTTTCTAGATATGTCTCCTTTGGCAAGGGAAACAAAAGCAAAATTAAACTTTTTGGATTATACCAAAATAAAAGGCTTCTGCACAGTAAAGGCAACCATCAACAAAACAAAATGATAACCAACTGAATGGAAGTAAACATCTGCAAATGAAATATCTGATAAGGGGTTAATATCCAAAATATTGAAAGAACTTACAAATTTAACACACACACAAAACCCCAAATAATCTGATTAAAAATGGGCAGAGGACATGAATAAACATTTTTGCAAAAGAGACATGTAGATGGCCAACAGAAACATGAATAGATGCTGAAGATCATTAATCATCAGGGAAGTGCAAATGAAGACACAATGAGATATCACTTTATACCTCTCAGAATGGCTAATCTTGCATAAAAACCAGGAAATAACAGGTGTTGGTGAGGATGTGAGGATAAAGGAAACTTAATGCACTGTTGGTAGGAATGCAAACTGGTGCAGCCACTGTGAAAAACAGTATGGTGGTTCCTCAAAAAATTAAAAACAACAACAACCCTTTTTTTAAATTAAAAAAAATTCCTTTCATTTTATTTTATTGTTTTTACTACTAACTCTAAAAGTTTTTATGTAATTTCAAGGTATTTAAATTTTTTTAATGGTTATTTTAGTTGAGAGAGAGAGAGATTGGTGGAGTGGCAGAGAGAGGGACACACAGAATCAGAAGCAGGCTCCAGGCTCTGAGCTGTCGGCACAGAGCCTGACATGGGGCTTGAACTCAAAAACCATAAGGTGGTGACCTGAGCTGAAGTTAGACACTTAACCGACTGAGCCACCCAAGCTCCCTATGGTATTTTAAAAATTACCTTACATCCTTTAAAAATTTTTAATTTTAATGTTTAGACACAGAATCTAAAGCAGGCTCTAGGCTCTGAGCTCTCAGCACACAGCCTGACGCAGGGCTTGAACCCATGGATGTGAGATCATGTCCTGAGCCGAAGTCAGATGTTCAACAGTTGAGCCACCCAGACTCCCTGCCTTACATCTTTTTTAGAGCACTGTAGAGTATAAAAGGTATATTATAATAACATTAATTAAATTCATGTTTAAATTAAGCCTGAATTTCCCCTTTTGTGACTTTACAAAGATCAAATAGAAAGGTAACTGGATTTGATACAAAGTAAAATAAGTGAAATATTTTATGAAGATTCTTAAGGTTTGAAAACCCAGGAAATATTCATTGACAAAAGACAAGCCAAGAAATGTTACTCAGAAATTGGACAATATTAAAGATATGTTAATCCAGTTAGTACATGATTAGAAGAAGAAATCTTATTCCATCATGAAAGAATGTTTAAAAATACACATATTCTAGCATTAAGATGATGTTCATTCTGATTTGTATACAGCTTTGTCCTGAAGTTATGCCTGGAAAACTTTTTCCGGGCTTGTGAAAGAAAACAGAGTCATTGGCTGTGACTCAAAAGTAGATTAAGGACGATAACCCACTGAATTCAGACATCTTGCTAATAATTAGATGCTAATTTGGTAGTTCTATTCCTTGAATGGTTTTTTTGTTTGGATTTTTGAACAATTATTTATGTTCTTTCAACAACTTTTTAACATTCTGAAACTACTGAAATGAGTAGAACATATTTCTTGACCTCAGAATGGAAAGGCGTTGAACCATAGACCGTGATGAAAGTATGCAGAGCAAAACATTAAGCAGATGGAAACAATTCAACATGCATTTTTTATTTTATATAAGGAAACTAATTTCACTTTCAGGGACTGGAAGAATGTGTTATTACCTATTTTATTTGAAACTAATACATCTGATAGTATTCCAGTTTATAGAAAACAGCATTAGACTGGGAGTCAGGCTTATTCCAGATCAACCTCCAATTGGCTCAATGACATTAGGCAAATTGGTTAATCTATCTACAATTTATTTTCGTTTCTAAAATGACATTGGTGTCTTTGAGCTAGGCAATCTCTTCCAATTCTGACATTACGTGATTTTCATCTGTATTATTCATATGTGGCTTAAAAAAAAATTCACACTGGATGAGTCTTCTCTATGCATGGAAAGGTCCTTTTCGTTCGAGGCTTTAGTTTTAAAGGGCTGCCTCTTGGTTTTACATTTGTCCCTTGCTTTGTGCCTGCTTATTTTAAATTTGACTCTATCACCGACAGCTTTATAAAGTGAATGGAAATAGATCATGCTGAGGAGAAGGAAGATTGATTAAAGAGAAAGGTGAAAAAGGCTGAAAAAGAATAAAAAGAAGCTGAGAAAATAGTTAAGACAGTAGCAAGAAAGGAATGAGAACCATAGCCTCAAAACCTTTTTGATTCAGGAAATATTTCTGCACTTTATCAGTTTATTTAGAAGGAACTCTTCAGATGAATTTCCTCAGACAATTGCTATGTGTCAAGAACCAAGGGTCAAAGGTATTTGTCTCATTTTACTCTCCCTTTTGCTTATCTTATGCCTCTTATTGACTAAAATTCTTTTTTTTTTTTAATTTTTTTTTCAACGTTTATTTATTTTTGCGACAGAGAGAGACAGAGCATGAACGGGGGAGGGGCAGAGAGAGAGGGAGACACAGAATCGGAAACAGGCTCCAGGCTCTGAGCCATCAGCCCAGAGCCCGACGCGGGGCTCGAACTCACGGACCGCGAGATCGTGACCTGGCTGAAGTCGGACGCTTAACCGACTGCGCCACCCAGGCGCCCCTGACTAAAATTCTAAAAACAAATTTGTGTACTCAATTCAGCCACTCAGTATTCAAATGTATTCTTGTTAAATTTTTAGAGCTGATTCCTTTTTAAAAGTCATGATTGAAAAGCCCCTTAGCTTCTGGAACACACTGTCTCTTGTTTCTTATTCCACTTCCCTGAGGAACAGACTGTCTCTTCTTTCTCATTAGACCTCCCTGACGATTCTTTTCTGTTTCTGTTGCTGTCCCCTTCTCATTTTTGGGATGCACTGCCCCAGGACTATCACCCCAGGCTCCACTTTATTCTTATCTGCTCTGATCCTCAGGTGACCCCATACCACTGTATGACATACCATCTCTGTGCTCAAAGCTCAATTGTCAGAAGTCCCATACAGAGACCGCAGGGAAAACCTGCTAATTATGCAACGCTGGTTTATTAAACTTGCTAAGCAAGGGAGTATTTCACCTTGACAGGGTCTCAGGGGTGTCTCAAAAGGGAGACATAGGGAAGGGCACTTACTGGGCTTTAAGAATTGGAGTTAGTCATATGGTAGTTTTAAGATGGAAGCAAGTGAGTGTGTTTGGGCAAGAATTGATGAGAATTGAGTGAGTTGCTATTGAAATGCCTTCTTTTCAGAGAGGCCTTCCTTGATTATCTTATATGAAGTAGAGCAACTCCATTCCAACTTTCTATTCACTCAAACTGCTTTATGATTCATAGCACTTTTCATCACTTGGCATATTTTATATCGATTTATTTTTTATCGTTGGACTCTTTCCGCTGTTAGGTAAAGTTCCACTAGGGCAGGGCTCTCACCTGTCTGGCTCACTGCCAGATCCTTCGCACTTAGAACAAAGCCTAATAAGCATTCAATGCACATTTGTGGAACAAATGAATAAATGGTACTCTTAATTAATGCTAGCTGTAATGACTACTTTTTCACTTTTAATTATTTAGTAATTATTTCCAAGCTTAAATTTGTGATTACTTCTGAATCCATTTCAAAGGCTACAAACAGTCAGTGTGTCCCTAGCAGGGGCTCCTCTGAATGCCAGCTTGTGTCAGTTTGTCGCTGGGGTCTCCTTTTCTGACGGTGTTAGTTCCATGGCAGCAGTTAGTGGACAGGAAGGATTTGACCTCTTGCTTTTCTTTGACAGTCGTTTTATTTTTATGAAACTCAGTATAAAAAGGGAAGCAAATGGCATTTCATTCGTTCTTCTCTTCTTTCCCCTTCTCATTTCTTATTTGCCTCCCTCCCTCCACTCACCTCTTTTTTCCTTTGTTCTTTTTTTTCTGAAGGCAGGTTGCTGGGTTAGCCCTTCACTTCTCCACTGAAAAACAATTCGATCTCCTTTTAGTTCAGAAAAATTTATCACTGATTTTGAGTTCGGCCAGAGCTCACCCAGAACTTTCTGAGAACTACGTTTCATGGTCAATACTTACATAAATTTGCAACCGGTTTACAACAAATGGAACTGCGCCATGAATGTTGCAATTTGACAATGAGCAGCATGTGCCAGGAAAGTTTCACCTGATGTGGTGTAAGCCCTAGATGGTTTTTGAGGGTCTCCTAGAGTAGGATCTTGAATTGTATCTGAAGCTGCAAAGAAGCGAAAGATGGGCATCTTGCTTACAAAATTGTTTTTGGTGGGTTTTCTTTTGTTAAAAAATTTGTATAGCTTTTTTTAAGATAACATTTTTAATTGACATTCAAGTTTTAGTGGCCCTTAATTATTATTATTAAAAATTTTTTTTAATCTTTTTATTTTTGAGAGAGACAGAGAGAGACAGAGTGCGAGCGGGGGAGGAACAGAAAGAGAGGGAGACACAGAATCTGAAGCAGGCTCCAGGCTCTGAGCTGTCAGCACAGAGTCCCACGTGGGGCTGGAACTCATGAACCATGAGATCATGACCTGAGCCAAAGTCGGATGCTTAACTGACTGAGCCACCCAGACACCCCTATTATTATTATTATTTTTTAATTTAAATTTTAGTTAACATACAGTGCAATATTGGTTTCAGGAGAAGAGCCCAGTGTTTCATCACTTATACACAACACCCAATGTTCATCACAAGTGCCCTCCTTAATGTTTTACATTTTTATCACTTTAATACATACAGAGCCCTAAAATATGTCTTAAGTCCCGAGAGGTTTACAATATTTGATATAGCAACAGCAACAGCCCCCACTGCCCTCTCTACTCTTCTGCCAAGTCTCAGTGCCCAGTGATAACTGCTTTGAACACTCAGGAGATTTTTCTAGTATTTACTTTTAGAAAATAATTTGTTTTTATTGCTATGTCTTGATTTATCAATTCTAGATTCTATCTCTTGACTTCCTATTATGGTTAGTGAGCACTTGGCTTTCCTTCATTGTTCATCCAAGTCTCTGCCCTTATCATTCCAATAGAGTTACATGGTGATAAAACAATGATCATTTATATTCACAGCACTCTGTAAATGCTATCCCCTGAAACACCAAGTAGTGTATTATGATTATATTTCTTTTCTTAAACAATGTTTTCTTTTTCCTGTAGTTAACAGCTATCCAGTTTCTTTTTTCCCCATAGTTAGCAATTGCCTAGTTTGTTACTTGATAATTTTCCTTAATTTTTCAAATGTTTTATCAGCAATCCTATTGGGGCCTTAGAGTTGGGTAATTCCAAGAAGCATCATTCTCTCTGGAGTTGTGTAATATTGTGGTATTGTAAATGTCTCAACAGTTTTTTCCAAGTCACTTATTGCATTTCCATATAAATTTTAGAATCAGCTTGTCAATTTTCATATATGTGCATGCACACACATACACACAGACCAACTAGAATTTTGCTTGGGATTGCATTAAAGCTATACGTTCATTAGTGAAGCACTGACATCTTAACAATATTTAGTCTTCCAATCTTTAAACAAGGTATGTGTCTCCATTAATTTTGTCTTCTTTAATTTCTCTTGATATTGTTTTCTAGTTTTCAGTATAGAGGTCTTATGCATCCTTTGCCAGATTTATCTCAAATGGTGTTTAAATGATATTGTTTAAAAATTTTAATCTCTAATTGTTTGGTGCTGGCATATAGGAATACAGTTTATTTTCCAACTTGATCTGGCATCCTGCAAATTGCTAAACTTATTAGTTATAATGGCATTTTTGTAGATTTCATTAAATTTAACACATAGGTTATCATGTCAGCTGTGAAAAAAGGCAGATTTAATTTTGTTTCCAATCTGTATACCTTTTATTTCTCTCTCTCTCTCTCTCTCTCTCTCTTTTTTTTTTTTTTTTTTTACCTTATTTCACTGTATATAACAGCTAGTATGTTGAATACAAGTCCTGAGAGTGGACATCCTTGTGTTGTTCCTTATCTTTTTTTTTTTTTTCTAAATGTTTGTTTATTTTTGAGAGAGAGAGAGAGCATGAGTCAGAGAGGAGCAGAAAGACAGGGGGACAGAGGATCTGAAGTGGACTTTATGCTGACAATAGCAGCAAACCTAATGTGGGGCTTGAACTCATGAACCATGAGCCAAAGTCAGATGCTCAACCATTTGAGCCACCCAGGCACCCCATGTGTTGTTCCTAACCTTAAGGGTAGAATATTCAGTCTTTAATCATTAAGTATGCTTAATGGTAGGTTTTTCATAGGCACCCTTATCAGATTGAGGAAGTTTCCTTTTATTCCTTGTACGCTAGAGTTATTACAAGGAATAGTTGTTGGATTTTGTAAAATGTGTTTTCTGTGTCCACTGAAATTATAATATAGTTTTTCTTTTTGGTTGTTTAATAGGACAAATTACATTGAATAATTTTAAATGTTAACCCAACCGTGTATTCTTGGGTTAAACCCCAATGGGTTGTGATAAATTATCTTTTTTAGATATTGTTGATTCAATTTTCTAAAGCTTTGTTCAGAAATTTTGTATCTGTTTTCATAAGAAATATTCATCTGTAATTTTTTTTGGCAATATTTATTTTAGGTAGAGGTATTAGATTACCAGTGCAATGCTGGTCTGATAAGATTAGTTAAAATGTGTTATCTATAATTTTCTAGAACATTTTGTGCAGAACTGGTATTTTTTTCCCTTAAATATTTCTTCTCTTTCTTTCTGTTTTTGTTTTTTAAGTTTACTTATTTATTTTGAGAGAGACAGGGAGTGGGCACATGTGTGAGCAGGGAGGGGCAGAGAGAGAAGGAGCGAGAGAATCCCAAACAGGCTCCAGGCTCAGAGCTCTACATGGGGCTCCACTCCATGAACTATGAGATCATGACCTGAGCAGAAATTGAGAGTTGGACACTCAATCGACTCAGTCCCAGATGTTCCTTTCCTTAAATGTTTCTTAAATATGTCTTCAAATTTATTATTTCACCAGTGAAGCAATCTGAATCTGGAGTTGTCTTAATTTAGAAATTAAATTTTCTGACTAGATTTGGGGCTGACATTATCTAGTTCTTTTTAGTGGTCTTTAGCAGTTTGTGTCATTCAAGGACATTTTCCATTTTATATAAGTTTTTGAACTTACTGGCATAAAGTTATTCATAATATTCCATTGTTATTCTTTTAATATCAGTATAACTTACAGTGATGTCACTTTTTCAATTCTGAAATTGTCAATTTGTATATTAATTCTTTCTTTTTTCCCCTTGATCAGCCTGTCTGGCAGTTCATGAATTTTATTAATCTTAAAGTGCATTTCCTATAAACAACGTATATTAGATCTTGCCTTGTTTAACTAATATGACAATCTCAAACTTTTAATTGGTGGTATTTATATTTAATGTGGTTATTGATATGGTAAAATTTTTTTTTTTTATATATGAAATTTATTGTCAAATTGGTTTCCATACAACACCCAGTGCTCATCCCAAAAGGTGCCCTCCTCAATACCCATCACCCACCCTCTCCTCCCTCCCACCCCCCATCAACCCTCAGTTTGCTCTCAGTTCTCAACAGTCTCTTATGCTTTGGCTCTCTCCCACTCTAACCTCTTTTTTTTTTTTTTCCTTCCCCTCCCCCATGGGTTCCTGTTAAGTTTCTCAGGATCCACATAAGAGTGAAACCATATGGTATCTGTCTTTCTCTGTATGGCTTATTTCACTTAGCATCACACTCTCCAGTTCCATCCACGTTGCTACAAAAGGCCATATTTCATTTTTTCTCATTGCCACGTAGTATTCCATAGTGTATATAAACCACAATTTCTTTATCCATTCGTCAGTTGATGGACATTTAGGCTCTTTCCACAATTTGGCTATTGTTGAGAGTGCTGCTATGAACATTGGGGTACAAGTGCCCCTATGCATCAGTACTCCTGTGTCCCTTGGATAAATTCCTAGCAGTGCTATTGCTGGGTCATAGGGTAGGTCTATTTTTAATTTTCTGAGGAACCTCCACACTGCTTTCCAGAGCGGCTGCACCAATTTGCATTCCCACCAACAGTGCAAGAGGGTTCCCGTTTCTCCACATCCTCGCCAGCATCTAGAGTCTCCTGATTTGTTCATTTTGGCCACTCTGACTGGCGTGAGGTGATACCTGAGTGTGGTTTTGATTTGTATTTCCCTGATAAGGAGCGACGCTGAACATCTTTTCATGTGCCTGTTGGCCATCCGGATGTCTTCTTTAGAGAAGTGTCTATTCATGTTTTCTGCCCATTTCTTCACTGGGTTATTTGCTTTTCGGGTGTGGAGTTTGGTGAGCTCTTTATAGATTTTGGATACTAGCCCTTTGTCCGATATGTCATTTGCAAATATCTTTTCCCATTCCGTTGGTTGCCTTTTAGTTTTGTTGGTTGTTTCCTTTGCTGTGCAGAAGCTTTTGATCTTCATAAGGTCCCAGTAATTCACTTTTGCTTTTAATTCCCTTGCCTTTGGGGATGTGTCGAGTAAGAGATTGCTACGGCTGAGGTCAGAGAGGTCTTTTCCTGCTTTCTCCTCTAGGGTTTTGATGGTTTCCTGTCTCACATTCAGGTCCTTTATCCATTTTGAGTTTATTTTTGTGAATGGTGTGAGAAAGTGGTCTAGTTTCAACCTTCTGCATGTTGCTGTCCAGTTCTCCCAGCACCATTTGTTAAAGAGACTGTCTTTTTTCCATTGGATGTTCTTTCCTGCTTTGTCAAAGATGAGTTGGCCATACGTTTGTGGGTCTAGTTCTGGGGTTTCTATTCTATTCCATTGGTCTAGGTGTCTGTTTTGTGCCAATACCATGCTGTCTTGATGATGACAGCTTTGTAGTAGAGGCTAAAGTCTGGGATTGTGATGCCTCCTGCTTTGGTCTTCTTCTTCAAAATTACTTTGGCTATTCGGGGCCTTTTGTGGTTCCATATGAATTTTAGGATTGCTTGTTCTAGTTTCGAGAAGAATGCTGGTGCAATTTTGATTGGGATTGCATTGAATGTGTAGATAGCTTTGGGTAGTATTGACATTTTGACAATATTTATTCTTCCAATCCATGAGCAGGGAATGTCTTTCCATTTCTTTAAATCTTCTTCAATTACCTTCATAAGCTTTCTATAGTTTTCAGCATACAGATCCTTTACATCTTTGGTTAGATTTATTCCTAGGTATTTTATGCTTCTTGGTGCAATTGTGAATGGGATCAGTTTCCTTATTTGTCTTTCTGTTGCTTCATTGTTAGTGTATAAGAATGCAACTGATTTCTGTACATTGATTTTGTATCCTGCAACTTTGCTGAATTCATGTATCAGTTCTAGCAGACTTTTGGTGGAGTCTGTCGGATTTTCCATGTATAATATCATGTCATCTGCAAAAAGCGAAAGCTTGACTTCATCTTTGCCAATTTGGATGCCTTTGATTTCCTGTTGTTGTCTGATTGCTGATGCTAGAACTTCCAGCACTATGTTAAACAACAGCGGTGAGAGTGGGCATCCCTGTCGTGTTCCTGATCTCAGGGAAAAAGCTCTCAGTTTTTCCCCGTTGAGGATGATGTTAGCTGTGGGCTTTTCATAAATGGCTTTATGATCTTTAAGTATGTTCCTTCTATCCCGACTTTCTCAAGGGTTTTTATTAAGAAAGGGTGCTGGATTTTGTCAAAGGCCTTTTCTGCATCGATTGACAGGATCATATGGTTCTTCTCTTTTTTGTTGTTAATGTGATGTATCACGTTGATTGATTTGCGAATGTTGAACCAGCCCTGCATCCCAGGAATGAATCCCACTTGATCATGGTGAATAATTCTTTTTATATGCCGTTGAATTCGATTTGCTAGTATCTTATTGAGAATTTTGGCATCCGTATTCATCAGGGATATTGGCCTGTAGTTCTCTTTTTTTACTGGGTCTCTGTCTGGTTTAGGAATCAAAGTCATACTGGCTTCATAGAATGAGTCTGGAAGTTTTCCTTCCCTTTCTATTCCTTGGTATAGCTTGAGAAGGATAGGTATTATCTCTGCTTTAAACGTCTGGTAGAACTCCCCTGGGAAGCCATCTGGTCCTGGACTCTTATTTGTTGGGAGATTTTTGATAACAGATTCAATTTCTTCGCTGGTGATGGGTCTGTTCAAGCTTTCTATTTCCTCCTGATTGAGTTTTGGAAGAGTGTGGGTGTTCAGGAATTTGTCCATTTCTTCCAGGTTGTCCAATTTGTTGGCATATAACTTTTCATAGTATTCCCTGATAATTGTTTGTATCTCTGAGGGATTGGTTGTAATAATTCCATTTTCATTCATGATTTTATCTATTTGGGTCATCTCCCTTTTCTTTTTGAGAAGCCTGGCTAGAGGTTTGTCGATTTTGTTTATTTTTTCAAAAAACCAACTCTTGGTTTCGTTGATCTGCTCTACAGTTTTTTTAGATTCTATATTGTTTATTTCTTCTCTGATCTTTATTATTTCTCTTCTTCTGCTGGGTTTAGGCTGCTTTTGCTGTTCTGCTTCTATTTCCTTTAGGTGTGCTGTTAGATTTTGTATTTGGGATTTTTCTTGTTTCTTGAGATAGGCCTGGATTGCAATGTATTTTCCTCTCAGGACTGCCTTCGCTGCGTCCCAAAGCGTTTGGATTGTTGTATTTTCATTTTCGTTTGTTTCCATATATTTTTTAATTTCTTCTCGAATTGCCTGGTTGACCCACTCATTCGTTAGTAGGGTGTTCTTTAACCTCCATGCTTTTGGAGGCTTTCCAGACTTTTTTCTGTGGTTGATTTCAAGCTTCACAGCATTGTGGTCTGAAAGTATGCATGGTATGATTTCAATTCTTGTAAACTTATGAAGGGCTGTTTTGTGACCCAGTATATGATCTATCTTGGAGAATGTTCCATGTGCACTCGAGAAGAAAGTATATTCTGTTGCTTTGGGATGCAGAGTTCTAAATATATCTGTCAAGTCCATCTGATCCAATGTCTCATTCAGGGCCCTTGTTTCTTTATTGACCGTGTGTCTAGATGATCTATCCATTTCTGTAAGTGGGGTGTTAAAGTCCCCTGCAATTACCACATTCTTATCGATAAGGTTGCTTGTGTTTATGAGTAATTGTTTTATATATTTGGGCGCTCCAGTATTCGGCGCATAGACATTTATAATTGTTAGCTCTTCCTGATGGATAGACCCTGTCACTATTATATAATGTCCTTCTTCATCTCTTGTTACAGCCTTTAATTTAAAGTCTAGTTTGTCTGATATAAGTATGGCTACTCCAGCTTTCTTTTGGCTTCCAGTAGCATGATAAATAGTTCTCCATCCCCTCACTCTCAATCTAAAGGTGTCCTCAGGTCTAAAATGAGTCTCTTGTAGACAGCAAATAGATGGGTCTTGTTTTTTTATCCATTCTGATACCCTATGTCTTTTCGTTGGCACATTTAATCCATTTACATTCAGTGTTATTATAGAAAGATACGGGTTTAGAGTCATTGTGATGTGTGTATGTTTTATGTTTGTAGTGATGTCTCTGGTACTTTGTCTCACAGGGTCCCCCTTAGGATCTCTTGTAGGGCTGCTTTAGTGGTGACAAATTCCTTCAGTTTTTGTTTGTTTGGGAAGACCTTTATCTCTCCTTCTATTCTAAATGACAGACTTGCTGGATAAAGGATTCTTGGCTGCATATTTTTTCTGTTTAGCACACTGAAGATATCGTGCCAATTCTTTCTGGCCTGCCAAGTTTCAAAAGAGAGATCAGTCACGAGTCTTATAGGTCTCCCTTTATATGTGAGGGCACGTTTATCCCTTGCTGCTTTCAGAATTTTCTCTTTATCCTTGTACTTTGCCAGTTTCACTATGATATGTCGTGCAGAAGATTGATTCAAGTTACGTCTGAAGGGAGTTCTCTGTGCCTCTTAGATTTCAATGCCTTTTTCCTTCCCCAGATCAGGGAAGTTCTCAGCTATTATTTCTTCAAGTACCCCTTCAGCACCTTTCCCTCTCTCTTCCTCCTCTGGGATACCAATTATGCGTATATTATTTCTTTTTAGTGTATCACTTAGTTCTCTAATTTTCCCCTCATACTCCTGGATTTTTTTTTATCTCTCTTTCTCTCAGCTTCCTCTTTTTCCATAACTTTATCTTCTAGTTCACCTATTCTCTCCTCTGCCTCTTCAATCTGAGCCGTGGTGGTTTCCATTTTGTTATGCATTTCGTTTAAAGCATTTTTCAGCTCCTCGTGACTGTTGCTTAGTCCCTTGATCTCTGTAGCAAGAGATTCTGTGCTGTCCTGTATACTGTTTTCAAGCCCAGCGATTAATTTTATGACTATTATTCTAAATTCACTTTCTGTTATATTATTTAAATACTTTTTGATCAGCTCATTAGCTGTTGTTATTTCCTGGAGATTCTTCTGAGGGGAATTCTTCCGTTTCGTCATTTTGGATAGTCCCTGGCGTGGTGAGGACCTGCAGGGCACTTCCCCTGTGCTGTGGTGTATAACTGGAGTTGGTGGGCGGAGCCGCAGTCAGACCTGATGTCTGCCCCCAGCCCACCGCTGGGGCCACAGTCAGACTGGTGCGTGCCTTCTCTTCCCCTCTCCTAGGGGCGGGATTCACTGTGGGGTGGGGTGGCCTGTCTGGGCTACTTGCACACTGCCAGGCTTGTGATGCTGGGGATCTGGCGTCTTAGCTGGGGTGGGTAGGCAAGGTGCACAGGGGCAGGAGGGGCAGGCTTAGCTTGCTTCTCCTTAGGTGATCCACTTCAGGAGGGGCCCTGTGGCAGCAGCAGGGAGTCAGATCCGCTGCCGGAGGTTTGGCTCCGCAGAAGCGCAGAGTTGGGTGTTTGCGCGGAGCGAGCAAGTTCCCTGGCAGGAACTGGTTCTCTTTGGGATTTTGGCTGGGGGATGGGCGGGGAAGATGGCGCTGGCGAGCGCCTTTGTTCCCCACCAAACTGAGCTCTGTCGTCTGGGGGCTCAGCAGCTTTCCTTCCCTTTGTCCTCCAGCCTTCCCGCTTTCTGAGCAGAGCTGTTAACTTATGACCTCCCAGACGCTAAGTCGCGCTTGCTGTCGGAACACAGTCCGTCAGGCCCCTCCGCTTTTTGCAAGCCAGACTCGGGGGCTCTGCTTGGCCGGCGAGCCGCCCCTCCGCCCCGGCTCCCTCCCGCCAGTCCGTGGAGCGCGCACCGCCTCGCCGCCCTTCCTACCCTCTTCCGTGGGCCTCTCGTCTGCGCTTGGCTCCGGCGACTCCGTTCTGCTAATCCTCTGGTGGTTTTCTGAGTTATTTAGGCAGGTGTAGGTGGAATCTAAGTGATCAGCAGGACGCGCGGTGAGCCCAGCGTCCTCCTACGCCGCCATCTTCCTCCAGTCTCCTGATATGGTAAAATTTAAATCTGTCATCTTATGATTTATTTTCTATTAGCTTATGTGTTCTATGTTATCTTTTTCCTCTTTTATTACTTTTGAATTATTTTTCATGATTCCATTGTACCCCCTTTTTTGGCTTATTAGCTACAACTCCTTCTTAAATTTTTGTTATTTTAGTGCTTGCTTTTTGGGTATATCAGTCTGCTGTTAAGTGATAATATACCACCTTCCATATAGCAGAAGATCCTTGTAGTAGTATTGTTACAGAACCAGGCTGGAACGCTGGCAGGAAAACCAAGTGGAACTCAGAGACCTTGGTGGATTGGAGATTTATTTAATACTGGTGGACTCAGAGGAGACCATTTCTCCAGTGATCTGAGAGCCGAATGCAAATGGGAAGGGTAATTTATAGCTGTCAGCTTCCATATCTGTGGGGTTTCGTGCACGTGGCAAACAGGGCAAGAAGAACCCGGAAGAGGCGTCTCCAAGCTAGAGACCAGAGCTTGTTTTAGTCCCGTCGGCCATCTTATGGTGTAAAACTTTATTCATTTTCCCAACATTCTCCCCTTTGATGCCTTATTAAAAATCTTTTATTAGGCATTACTTTTTAGCTCTAGGAATTTGTACCCTTGGAGGGCTAAGATACATGCTGCAGTTTGGCAAGCAGCAGTGTTTTCAGTAAAATGTACCAGGGTATTTGTTATACAGGGACTGATGGTCACAAGTACAATTATGGAAAGGAGGGGCCCTGCCAGGGCAGGGAGCCAGGATGTCCAGTCTGTGAGATCCCATACTCTCCATTGACTGATATTTTCCTGTTGTCTACACTGAATTCTTTCCTTGAGTTCCTTAACCTTAGTCCTGATTATTCCTGATTGGTTTACAAATAACAACATTCCTCCCCAGAAAGATACACGTCCCTCCTTTTTCTGAAGTGAGGAGGTCGAGGGCTCGCCTATTTTGGAGGAACACTGCTGCCAGGGAGTTTATTTGGTTTCGTCAGGTTACCTGGGAGTTTGCCATACGTTCCATGTCCAGCTTGTTGGTGCAGTCTCTATTAGCCCAACAATAAGAAGCAAGATCAGGGCTATGACACCGGGAAGGGGCAAGGGCTGGCAGAGTTGCATCCAAACCTCTGGGCTTCGGTCCACATGTTGATTCCTCAAGATTCTGCCATGCGCAGGCCAGCCAGCTTCCGGGGTGTGGCTGGAGCAGGGCTGGAGATCTCAGGGGCCAGTGTCTTTTTGAGGGTCGGTTTAAGCGGGTTGACTGGATCTGGATCACTTTGCCAGGTTGAGGGTTCCTCTGAGTTGGCCTTATGAACTCTGGAATGATGGACCCATGGGTGATAACCTGAAACTGAATCCTCTATTTGGTTGTATGTTTGTGAAGTCCACCTCCAAGTCTTCGAAAGGGGCAGGTTTCTGGTAACTGTCAGATCAGGTTTAGGGAAGACATGGGTTACATATTTAGAGACCCATCCTGTTTTCCAGTTGTTTAAATAATCATATGCCCATGGGGTCTTATTATTATCCCTACAGAATAACAAGCATAGAAGATTGTCTATACATGAAATACTGTGACAATTTTTCTGAAGTTTACCTCCAGTTGTCTAGTTTAGGCAAACAACAAACATTTCAAGATAATCATAACTAGAATTTAACATCCATAACAGTGCATTGTTGAAACATAGTTTTTCTCTCTAACCCTCCCCCCCTCCCCCCAGAGATAGCCAAATTGAGACCAATGCATTTGCAGAACAAGTCCAGTCTTAACAAACCTGGCCTAATTATTTACATAAGCTCAGCAAGAATAGCGATTTATCATGAGGATCTTTTAAAGTTTGCGTTGCTGGAACGTTTTATAAGGAATCTCCGGGTTGAACTTTTAATAGCCTCTCCAGGCCAGAAGCCAAGCCAAAAACTTGCCATCGGACAGGCCTGCAATACTTGTAGAATCGGGCAAATTCCTCCTCATGAGGTCCCCAAGGTATCCTGAGGTTTCTGCACCTGCCAGGAAGTGACCTTCCTTACTCACCTGGTGAGGCTGCTGGAACTCTGTAAGCAAGGTATCAGGCCAACATTTCCAAGGGGCTTTATGGCTCCATGTTTCATAAAGCCAACCTTAGTTCTTAAAGCTGTCTAGTCATATCTGAGTCTATGAATGTCACTCTCAAATATGACATTCCAGTCAAATCTTGGTAAAATACCCAGTATTTCCAATGGTGACCTGTTACAAGATGAAAAGATTCTTATTGAACTTATGCAAATAATTGTAATCGCCATGAAAGAAAGAATACTCCCTGAGAGTTTTCGAATTTCAGGGGGGTTATGTAGAGAGAAAAGATAAATGCTTCATTTGACGAATGAATACTTTATGACATTTCTGTATATCACAGATATCTTAAGAGAAAGTTTCCTTAATCTAGAAGAGCAAACATTAGAGAACCAGCAATATTTTCAGCAAGAATCACAAAACTATACTCTTTACTTCATTTTATCCTATGTTCCTAACTCTTGTTCAATTTGAATGCAGCTTTTTAGTTCTGGAAATTCTTAACCATTTTCGTATTAATCTTAAATATATCGAATACCTGTATTTGTCCCCGAAATCCTTTTTATAAATTTCCTTGAAGAAGAAACACGTTTTGTGAGAGAATAAGAACAATTATAAATGACAAAATCTGGGAAATAGACATTGTTAAAGATCTGATGAGAGTTCATTATGATGCAATTGACAAAGAAATTCGGTTATTTCTGTGACACATAACATTTCAAGTAATCAGAGTATTAAGCGATGACCTTACACCAAAACATTAAAACTTTAGGAATTGCATATATATTTGGGCAGTTACAACATTTACCTGTGCAATACAACCTAAGGTTTACCATTGTGCTTTTCCAAGTAACTTAGCATCCCAAATAAAAGGGCCTAACTGATCAAAAAGACTTCATTTACCATTTAAATCCTGGGAAGTTTGTTAAAACCTTAGGAAGTTATAAGCACATCCTAAATAGGATTACAGATCATTACAAATCTTAAAACTTTATTTATTCAACCAAGGTGGCAATAAAAGATCCTAAAGGTGAATGTATAGCACTATATAGTTGTTACCGAAACCTAGCTCCTTTAACATTGAGAAGTTTTACTAAGTAATCCAAGACCTGATAAAGATGAAACCTAAAACTTTGGTTTCCTGGAAGACAAACCTTTGTTTGCATTGTCTTATCTAGAGCAGATCAACAGTCCAAGAAAACTTTGTCATTTGAGCAGAGAGAAAAGCAGAATTTCAACCTTATACCAGTGTACTTTTAAAATTCCATTCATCTCAACCTTAGTCCATCCTGAGCACATATAAAATTCCTTTCCAAAGATATCCCTTCATGAACCTTCTACAACTTTCCTTTGCCTTCAAACTTTGTCCCAAAGACATTTCTCTCAAAATAACCAGTCTCACTTAGGACAAAATTACTTTCTTTTGCCCTCAATAAAAATGTATTTCCATTCCTTATATCTTTCTTACATACCTCCTACTTTCCTACATACAGGGTTGCTTTCCTTATTTCCATCAGTCTTAAGTATACTTAGCAGAATTTTAACTCTTAGGAAACCTTAGTCCCCAGTTGAGGACTAAGTAACCGAGAGGTGTTTACACCAGAATTTTTTTAGATGGTAAATTCACGAACCAATTAAGTACAAAGCATGTTTTCCAATAGGTCCAAATAGCCTTAATTTCTCTGCAATAAGAACTTAAAAACACAAACCTATATTCAGTAATCAAAGCTTTAGCAATTCATTCTATTTGGAAAAGACCTAGATGTCCAAGGGGGTGCACTTTACTCCCTGACCTTGAGGATGGGAGGAGGAGCTAATGGTGCCTGAGGCACTAAGGAGGGTATAGGAACCAGTTATGTAGACCACACCCAAGCTGGTGCAGAAACAGCAGGGGGAGAGGAAGGCGGAAGAGGCAAGGTGCCAGTAGAAGGCAGAGAAGGAAAACTTTATTCAAAACCTTAACTCAGAGGAGGAGACGCCATATTTTTTTCCACCAAAGTGGAAATATGGAGTCTACATCAGGCCAGAGAAGACAGGGAATTTCCCAGAAACAAATGGATTTTCAGCAACTGCTTGGGAACATTCCTTAAGTCCCCATCCGGAGGTGGACTAACCACAGTTGGCTCCAATTATAGCTGTTAACCTGGGAAATGAGGAAGAATCCCTCACATCTATTAGGCAGAGGAACAGGGAGGGAGAGCCAGTGTCCCCTTCCGTCTGATTCTATCTTGGCCAGACCAATAAGGTCCCCTTCTCAAGGTTCCTCCTGATATTGGCTGTGTTTCTGGGACTGTCTCTTGTCGGGACATTCATTCTTCCAGTGTCCCTTCTCTTTGTAGTATGCACATTGGTCCTTGCTAAGGGGGCTCTGGGCTTCCCTCCTTTTGGTGGTTGGGGTCTTCTCATCTTTGCAGTGTCTGTTTCTTTTAGTGTTGCTGCGAGAAGGGTGGCTTTCTGTTTTAGTCTTCTCTCCTCTTTTGGCTGCGACTTCTCTGTTTATGAAAACTTTATTGGTGACCTCTATCAGCTGAGGGATATTCATCCTGGCAAAGCCCTCCAACTTCTGGAGTTTTCTTCTGATATCTGGGGTAGCCTGTGCCACAAAAGAGGTATTTACCATTTGTTGACTTTCTGGTGCCTCAGGTCAAAGCGGGGAGGTATACACGGTATGCTTCACATAGTCTTTCATAGTAGTCTCCGGGAGACTTCCCAGGCTGCTGTGTGACTGATGATATTTTAGTCATGTTCATGGGCTTTTTGGCTCCAGCTAGGATTCCCCGAGGGAGGGCTTCCTGGTATTGTGGGATGCGGGCTTGTCCTTCTTCTGTGGTGAAATCTCATGTTGGGCGTTCTTCAGGCATGACAGCTTGAGCCCAGATGGCAGGGTCATTGATCCCTGGAGGTGCATGATCTTCTAGATACTGTCATGTTTCTCTCATTCTTCTTCTTTTTCTTCTGTATTAAACAGAATACAGAGTAACTGTTGACAATCTTCCCAAGTTGGTTGGTGGGTCTGGAAGAGGGACTCCATCAAGTTGACCATTGCTTGTGGCTTTTCAGAGTATGATGGAATGTTGTGTTTCCAGTTGAGGAGGTCAGTTGTAGAGAAAGGTTGATATATCATGGAACAATGGGGCTGAACTGTTCCATCCTCATTCTGTCTTTCAGGCTCTCTTGTCTCCCTTACAGGCGTGTGGAGAGCATTAGGTCTGGGTCTGGGGCACAGTCTGGCTTCTGGCCCTTGTTGGGGAGGCTTCTCTGGGTTGGGGAGGGGAAGAGAGTTGGGCAGTGGTGGCAGTGGAGGAAAGACAGATGGGGAAGGAGTTTCTAGCTCAGGGGCAGGGGGGAGGGAGTCCAGTGAGTTATAATGTGGCAGATGGACGGGATCTTCCTCTGGGTCTCCTGCAAACACTAGGAGAGTGGTGAGTTGCTTCTTTGGCTCCCTGGGTGAGTCTCTGGATAAAGAGGCTAAAACCTTTGCCTGGCTCTGCTTGCTATGGATGAATTGCACCCAAGGCGGAGGATTTTGGGCAATTTCAAGCCAGGAGTCGATGTATGGAAATTGATCAGGATGACCTGGGTTCCCAGTGACTATCAGCCAAACCTGCTGCACTATTTGAGCATCTAATGTCCCTTCTGGGGGCCATCCTACATTGAATATGGGCCATCCTAGTTCACAAAAAGTCCTTAACTTCCTGGGTGTCATTTTCACTTCGTAATCACCTGAAAATCCCTTCATAAATTTTTGAGCATGACTTCTAAAATTGTAGGCTTACTCTATTTTGATCCTATTATTAATTCCTTTCTTGTGTTCAGTGTCTTGGAGACAGACAAAGGGAGGGTATCCCCTTGGATGAGAGGACCAATCAGATATTCCACTGGTCATGTTCCCAAGGGAAACTTTAAGTGAGACTTGGCCATAGCAGACTCAGCTTTGTGACTTGTGATAGGAGTCTGATCTGATGCTGCCCTGGACCATAAGCCTTTCACCGTGAGGCAGGAGAGTCCACCCAGACTTGGTAGAATTTTGGGGACCTTGAGGGTGCCCATCCATGGAGCCACAAACTCGAGCTCAACTGGCAAGCCTGGCCAATCCCCGCGTTCACACTCACATACACACCTGAAGTTATTACATTCCTTCCCACAGAATTCCTACCTGTGAGACCTCTGAGGTCTCTGGGGAGTGATTAGGCCCCCCTTCCACTCTCGTGAGTGGGCCTGACTAGATTGGGCCCCAGCCTTACCGGTTTCGACGTCAGGTCCAGGTCCTCACCTGCCAAGTCTCCTGGAGTCTGGCGGGAACAGCGGAGTGGGGCCAGCCTGAGGTGACCTGCTGAAATTGAGGCCAGGCACACCTTCTCCCTAGTGATCCCTCCTTCCGTCACCACCTGGCTGTTCTCCCAAACCGGTGGCAACAATGGGCCAGCGCAGTTGGGTTTCCTGGTCAGGGAACCAAATATGTTACAGAACCAGGCTGAACGCTGGCGGGAAAACCAAGTGGTACTCAGAGATCTTGGTGGATTGGAGATTCATTTAACACCGGTGGCCTCAGAGGAAACCGTTTCTCCAACAATCTGAGTGCCCAATACAAACGGGAAGGTTAATTTATAGTTGTCAGCTTCCATTCTGTGGGAGGTTTCCTGCGCTCATAGCAAACGGGGCAAGAAGAACCGGAAGAGGGGTCTCCAAGCTAGAGACCAGAGCTTGTTTTAGTCCCATCTGCCATTTTACGGTGTAAAACTTTATTCATTTTCCCAACAGTATATACTTCCATTTCACTCCTTCTGACCTTTGTGCTATTGTTGTTGTGTATTTTACTGTTATATTTATTACAACCTCCACCATATGTTGTTTTTCTTTGTGTTTAAATGTTTAATTATATTTAAAAGAAATTAAGTAATATGATTAGGTCTTGTATATGAACCCATATAGCTAACATTTCCTGTCTTATTCATTCTTTTGTTCATTTCCATTTAATCTCATTTCCTTCTGCTTGAAGGAATTTCTTTAATGGTTTTTGTAACGTAAATCTGCTGGTAATAAATTCTTCCAGCTTTTGTATGTCTGAAAATATCACTTTTGCCTTCATTTATGAGAGAGTTTTGTTGAGTATAGAATTTGTCTTCTAACACCTAGTGCTGTTTACTAAGAAATCAAATCACTTTCTAATTCTTGTTAAATGTATCTCTTGGAAGCTTTTAGGGTCATATCTTTGTCTCTGATGAGTGAAAATTTCATTGTGATGGGTCTTGGTATCTATCTTCTTGTTGATGAGGGAGCATAAGGCAAGCTGACACGCTGCACCCCCAACCCGTGTCCCAGGTGGGATATGTGTGATATTCCTCAGGCACTCCTGGCTGCCCAAGAACAAAGGAAAGGGGAAAACAAATAGTTAACTGACAGAGATCATAGTCATGAAAGACCAGAATCTCCATCAGTTTACATGTCTTAGTAAATTACAAGAAAGAGGCAATCTTATCAATAGCCCAACCTCCAGAAACCTATAAACTCAATTTCCTGCAGCCCCAACATCACCCTCCCCTCCACAGTGATATGGGGAACAAAGGAAAGAAGGAAATGGCAAATAAAAAAAACTTTCTTATAACCTGCAGCCCAGTGACAAATACTTGGGGCAAATACAGAGTATACCATTTCTGTAGGAACTCTCTACTGTTGTAATGTTAATGGCTTACTAGAGGGAAAACAACCTCAGCTTGACAATAGCAAGGCCTCCAGTATCTTAGCAGTCCTCTTTAGCCTATCAAAGTCCTTCTTGAGGCCTCCCTTTGCCTTTACCTCCCTGCCTCTGCAGTATATAACCAGTCACTCTTTGTAACCCCAGGGCCGCTCTTTCTGCTCATGGGTCCTATCCCTGTGCTTTAATAAAATCACCTTTTTTGCACCCAAGATGTCTCAAGAATTCTTTCTTGGCCATCAGCTCTGAACCCCCACCATTCCAAAACCCCATTATTGTGGGGGCAGGTTCCTGGCCTTTCTATCTAGAGATGGGAAACCTTTAATTCTGGAAAATATTGTGTCTCTTTAACAATTTTTGCTCTTCTTGTAACTCTTTTTTTCTTTCCTACAAGTATTAATTCAATGTTAGCATCCTTGATTGACTTGCTAAGACCTATTTCTTTCCTTAACAAAAAAATAGAATCTTTTTTTGTGTGTGTGACTTATTTTACATTCTGGGCAATTTTTGGGCAATTTGTCATCTGGGAAATTTCCTAAATTTTATATTCCTTTGTTTATACATATGTTTCTACTCTCAAATTTTTTTTTCTTTTCTGCTCTCATAGTTTTTTTTTAATGTTTTTAATTAAAAAAAATTTTTTTTTGAGACACACAGAGAGAGAGAGAGACAGAGACAGAGACAGAGCATGAGTAGAGAAGGGGCAGAGAGAGAGGGAAACACAGAATCCAAAGTAGGCTCCAGGCTCTGAGCTGTCAGCACAGAGCCTGACGTGGGGCTTGAACTTCTGAACTGTGAGATTATAACCTGAGCTGAAGTCGGCTGCTTAACCGACTGAACCACCCAAGCTCCCCTCTGCTCTCATAGTTTTCATGTTCAACAGTTTTTTCTGATTTTTTCTTTTAAACATTCTTTTCTCCTTTTTCTTTTTTGAAACTTTTGTTTTCTATTTCAACACATTTTATTAGTCTTTTATGGTTAGAACTTTTATTTTCTCATTGCTGTTTTGTCTATATAGATAGTTTTTACTATTTTTTTATCTATCTCAGTTTGATACCTTTCTTCGATTATTAGTGACCCTTACTTGGCTGACCGTTCATATTTAAGAGTGAAACACTAAAGAATGGAATGTTATCTCTTGAGTATTTGAGGGACATGTTGTTGTGTTAAGGTACTCTTCAGGGAACCAGTTTACTTTACTGGGGGGATTCCTAATGGTCAATGTGGAAAGATATGCTTATACATTTTCTCTAAGGCCATTTCTTTTCTCCAGAAAAGAATTTTTCAATTTTCTTCATGGGAGAAATAGGTTGGCTGTAGGAATTTTGGGAAGCAGGAAGGGCTATGTTTGGCTTCTATGATTCAGACATAGACGTACTTTTAACGTCATGTTTAATGGTGCTCTTTACTATACTGATGTCCTTGGGTCTCAAACTTCTTCCTTTTTATTTCTCCTGAGAATAAAGCAGCACGCTCCTGTGGAAGGTGAGTTGGGATGTGCAAATCACCCTGTAAGGGGGTGATACCCTGCACTATGTAATGGCGGGGGACGCTGGAGACCTGTCTGCTCCAAATACAGTAGTCAGCCAGTCCTATATTTTAGCCCTTGGTCTCTCTCCACAACTCTGTGGTACCCGTGTCATGGCACTATTCTCGGGAGCAAATTGGCTTGCTTCTTGAGTGTATCTCCTGCATGTGCTTGAGGCATAGCTTTTTTGTTGTTGTTTGTCTGAAGCAGTTACTACGTTTCCACTTCACTGAACGTTTTTATCCGCTATTGTCTACACTTCTGTTCTCATTGTCCATGTGGGTTCATATATTTTGTTGTTGTTGTTTTAAAAAAATCATTTTCAAGCCTTCACTGGCAGTTTAATTGGTTTTTTAAATGACTGTACTAGAGTTAAGTTTAAATTGCTCTAACAACTTCTGGCTATGTTTAAAAGGAATTCAGTCAGAGGAGAGGCAGTGAAAGAGTTTCTGTTGAGCATCTATCACGTTAGGTTTTGTATGTTAGGTAGCTTTATTCTCATTTAAAAGTGAGGAAACAAAGACATATTAAGTTAAATTTTCTCCAGATCGTACAAGAAAGAACCCAGCTTTATATAAGGATACAACTTCATATGTTTCTCTACATACCAGTGCTTCCCAACTCCTAGGGAGACCAACCGGCCCAGTTGGGGATTGTCCCAGTTTTAGCATTGGGAAATCTCACATGCATGGAGTTCCCTCAGTCTGAGGCAAAATGGGTTGGTTCACTAATATCACAAGAGGGTTTTTTTTCATGTACAAATTCCTGGGTCTCATCTTCCTAAGAATCTGACTTAGTTAATTTTGGGGTAGGATCTGGTATCAGCATTTTTTAAAAGCCAGAATTATTTGATTCAAATGTTCACAACCACTGCCTTATACCATTCTGCCGCCTGACAGATCAACAGCCTGGATTCCATTGTCTTTTAATTTCTAGCTGGCATGCAAAGCACTAAATCCTGGGGTCATCAGTATACACAACATAACAAAGAAGTAGCCTCTAGACTGGGGTGGTTGCTGGCCCACTGCTTGTTTTTGTAAATAAAGTTTTATTGGAATACAATCATGTTCACTATATTCTCTTTGGCTGCTTTCTTGTGTTGCTATAGCTGCAGAGTTGAGTAGTTTGAGACTCTTGGGTGTACAGATCTTAAAATATTTACACACTCCCTTTCACATAGAAAGTTTGCTGACTCTTGCTCCTGACCCTAACATGAATCAAAAATAAAAATAAAACAAAATGGAAAAAAAAGTCCCACCATATTAGAAGTGCCATTGCACACTCAGCAAGAGAATTCTTCCTTTACTCAAGACATAGTTCTAAGGCCTGAGGTAGAAAGAAAATTGTGAAATGTACCCTGTCCCTTTCACATTTTTATGTGCATACATATAACCTGGATATCTTTTATTTTTTATTTTATTTTTTATTTTTTTAATGTTTATTTATTTTTGACACAGACAGAGACAGAGCATGAGTGGGTTAGGGGCAGAGAGAGAGGGAGACACAGAATCTGAAGCAGGCTCCAGGCTCTGAGCTGTCAGCACAGAGTCCGACACGGGGCTCGAACTCACAAGCTGTGAGATCACGACCTGAGCTGAAGTCAGACACTCAACCGACTGAGCCACCCAGGTGCCCCTAACCTGGATAACTTTTAAAATGCAGATTCTGTTTCAGTAGCATGAGGTGGGGCCAAAATTCTGCATTTCTAACAGCTCGCCAGTGGTGTTAATAACGTTCTTGATCCAGCAAACACAGTGGAATGCCAGATATGTAGATCACTGGGTGCTTTTCAGAGTGAAAGGTGAAATCAGCTCAAACCCTAAAAGCAGCTGATTGCCGCAGTAGAAAGAGCTATTGCCTATTGACCATGTATATAGACCAGGTAAATCAACGGAAAAACACACTACTGTGGGAAGGACACTGGGTTTGAATGTCACTTTCAACCAATGACTCTCAAAGTGCATTCAAGACACCTCAACAGCATTAAGAGATAGCTTCTTAGAGGGCTAGCTTCACATCGACTTCTGGGCCAGGAAATCCTTAGGAAGGCATAGGTTGCTGTGCTTAAGGTGTGATAAGTCAATTAATGAATATGTTCCCCATTTGCCAGAGACGGTTTCACTCTGATGCCCCGCAGGAGAGCCCAGGATCAGGAGTGCTACACACACCTGATATCACAAATTCAAAGAAAGTGTGACCCCATCCAGAGTAAAACAACACTTTTTTATCTAAAAAAAAGAGAAAAGAAAGAAAAGAAAGCCAGCTTGGTGCTTAATTTTGCACTTGAATCTGTTTTTTCTTGTTTTTGTTGTTGATTTTGCTCTAAGTAGATATTATCTCCTATATCTTTATTTTAAAAACAAATTAAAAAATCTGTATTTATAGTAGGAAATTAGAAATAAAATATTAAGATATCCATAATCATACATATTATGCATGAACACGCCTATTTTCCAAAATCTTCACCCAAACTGGTTGGTACAGACTTTGAAAATAAGTTCAATAGATGAAACTATTGAATAATAGATAAGATGAATAATATTCATGAATCAATAAGATGAATAAATAGATCTTATTATTTTAATTGACATTATTTCAGCATGGGAATGTTGTTTATAGAAGAAATGTGTGCCCATTTATTTACTTATTTATTTATTTAAAAAAAAATTTTTTTTTCAACGTTTATTTATCTTGGGGACAGAGAGAGAGACAGAGCATGAACGGGGGAGGGGCAGAGAGAGAGGGAGACACAGAATCGGAAACAGGCTCCAGGCTCTGAGCCATCAGCCCAGAGCCTGACGCGGGGCTCGAACTCACGGACCGCAAGATCGTGACCTGGCTGAAGTTGGACGCTTAACCGACTGCGCCACCCAGGCGCCCCGAGTGTGCCCATTTAAAAAGCAGTCAGAAGTTCTTAAAGGTTTTTAAAAATTATTTTTAATTTTTTTATTTTAGAGACAGAGTACGAGCAGGGGGGAAGGGCAGAGGGAGAGTGAGAGAATCTTAAGCAGGCTCCCTGCTCAGTACAGAACCTAAAGTGGGTCTCAACCCCACGACCCTGGGATCATGACCTGAGCTGAAATCAAGAGTCCGACACTCAACTAGTTGAGCCGCCCAGATGCCCCAAAAGGTGTTTTTGTAATCCTAAGAGTTTGATATACATAAACTGATAAGTGTATAAGTACATACTCACATAACTATACTCATTATTCTGTGGCCTGCTTTGTTCAAGACCTGGATTTGACTGTGCCATTCATTAGTTGAATAAACTTGGTGACGTTATATAAATTCTCTCTTCCTCTGTAAAAGGCACCAATCATATAGGATGTATAATATATGTATGTGTGTGTGTGTGTATATATGTTTCCAGCTTATATTTTGTCTTCATAGGTTTTCTGACATGCATTCCTTATATTATGTGGTCAAATCATTTGAACTATTTTCAAGCATTTTCTTTAAGGTTTGGTGTTCTGTTTTCTATAACTTTTTACTATAGAAGAGGCATTATTACTGTTTATGCTGATGTTTTGATAAAAAGTTTTCTACTTTTTGAAAAAGTCAAATTTCCTAGAATGTTAAGTTCAACCTAGAGAGAAGACTTGGTTTTCATCCCTTTATTACCAGAAGGAGATATAGAGCAATACAGTTGATGTGTTTTCAAGTTATAGATCTGAGGTCCTTGAAGTCCTGCTAGAGCTCCAAGGTGGGTCCATGATAGATGTAACTTGGCACATTCACAGAAGCTTATAAGTAACTGGTGTTTTTTTCAGAATTCAAGACATACCACATCCTGATTCCAAGCACACTTAGTCCAAAAGTACTTGGAAAACTCTTTACTATAAGTAAAAGCAGATTTGTTGACAACCTTCATGATCCCACTGCCTCCTGGTGAAATCCTTTATATTAAAGGGGATGGTGATGCTGGAACGGTGGAGTCAAAGAAAGAGGCCTTGAACTTCACCACCAATTTCAGGCTAAGAGATTAAAACTGAAATATGCTGCTGAAGGTGTGAATCAGAGTGAAATGGCATCAATCTGCACCACAGCTTTTATCTGTCATCTTTCATTGGCCAAGTGAAGACGCAGCAAATGAAAGTGTTCAGAGCCACTGTAATGATAGACCATTTTTTGGAAACTATCTTTTGAACGGTTGAACTTGCTTTAACCTTGGTGGTTTCTTGTTATCACTTTGTCCACCAAGATATTTGACACGACATACTTTAGTTACTTGAAGTTACCTTAACACTACCTTGTTAAACTTTTCCCTTCATTGATATTCAAACATTTTCTTTTTTTTGCAGGTATATCTTTTGGCATAGAATTCTGGAGAACAAACTTTCCTCCTCAATTATTCTATAAAAAATAACATATTTTCCTGAATTCCTATTAAAATTTTAACACCTGCTGCTTGTCATTTGACATTTTCACCAACACGAGCATTATTAAGTTTCTGTTAAGTTTTAAGTGTTTTTATGTGACCTACAGATAGCCTTGGATGTTGATAACTTTGTTTAAATGCACATTGCAAACTTGCAAGGAAAGCAAATCAAAGTAAACACTATTCTCTTGTCAATTGAGATGCACAAAAATCCTTGACAACGGTTTTAGCGTACAAGGAAACAAGAATCACTGAGATCATGACTAAGCAAAACCTACTAATAAGAATAGTGAGGCTAGTGCTAATAAAAAAATTCTCACTTGAGGTACCTGTAGCTTGCAAGTTATTAAAGCCAAACCATTACCTTTTATTATCTACTCAAAACTTTTATTATCTGTTCAATATACTGCATTAGGGTTTGTGGAAAGAGTGGATATGTTTTATAGTTTCATAAATTCTGCTGGTTTTATTTGTCAATATTTACTATTTTGAGAGGTAATATTTTTATTAGCCTAGTACAATTAGCTTTCAACAGGGTTCTTAAATTATTATCTGTACTGCAATAAAGAAAAATAAGAGTTTATCATTCCTGTCTACTCTTTCTATTAAGTTTACCAACATTTATTTAAAAAAAATTTTTTTTTCAACGTTTATTTATTTTTGGGATAGAGAGAGACAGAGCATGAACGGGGGAGGGGCAGAGAGAGAGAGGGAGACACAGAATGGGAAACAGGCTCCAGGCTCTGAGCCATCAGCCCAGAGCCTGATGCGGGGCTCGAACTCACGGACCGCGCGATCTTGACCTGGCTGAAGTCGGACGCTTAACCGACTGCGCCACCCAGGCGCCCCAAGTTTACCAACATTTAAATACATGTCATTGACAGATTTCCTTAAAAACAATAAACGTTCACTCATGACACATCTAATGGATATGATTTTGGAATTCATAACAATGATAGTGTCAGATATATGATTTGCCTTTGTGGGTTATTTATTTATGCTTGTAAAATCTTAACCAATTTATCTCTCAGAATTCCCTAAACAGGACTTGTATGGGAGAAAAAAATTCGTCCATAACAATGACCGCAATGAGTTAGGTTAGGTCCTATATGCCAAGTTTAGCCCTTCTTGTTTTTGTCAAGTTGTATTGGGACATAGCTGCACTCATTGGTTTACATATTGTCTATGGTTGTTTTTGTACTACTACTTGTACGTTTTGTTCTGTTCTATGTTGGCATAGAAATAACGTAGACCTACGGCCTACAAAGCCAAAAAAATTTATTATCTGAACCCACCAAAAAATTCATCATTCCCTTAGTTCGGTTACTTTTTTGTAGGGCTATTCACTTGACCACCAAAGATTATACTTTTGATGTGCTATGTTCAGTTTATTTAAAGAATTTTTGTATTTATTTCTCTATTTTTGAATAGGAGATACATGTATATGGTGTAAAATTTAATAGGTACAAGGGAGTATACAGTGAAAAGTAAGCCTCTCTTCCACCCTTGACTTCCAGTTTCTCTCCGAAAGACCATCATTGTTACCTGTCTCTAGCTGTGTCTTTACACAAATATTCTGACTATATAATTTTATATGATTATAATCAACTTTTTGGACAGATAACAACATATACGTTCTTCCCTGCATTAAAAAAAAATTTTGACTATGTATCTAGGAGATTGTTCCACAATCATACACATAGAACTGCCTTTTACTTTTAATAACAAATAGTATTCTATTGTTTAATTATAATTTATTTAGCACCTTGTGAATGGACATTTTGTTTATAGTTGTTTTTTCTTTTATAAAATTCTGCAAACTTTTAGGGGGCATATATGTGTTTCTGTGCACATGTGCAAATATATTTCTAGGATAATTCCCTGGAAGTGCATTCCATACTTCAAGGCTGTGTGTGATTTAATTTTGTTGATTAATGTTGGTAGATTGCCTTCTACAGAGCAGGTACCAATTTTACACCTCTGCTTAGCAAGATGTAAAACCAGTTGTCACCATATCTACATGCTATATAGAGCATTCTCAAACTTCTGATATTTTCTTCCTGGTAGAGAAAATAGTGTCTTGTTGTTTTATTTATTTTTTTTTGTTTTTTTTTAATTTTTTTTTCAACGTTTATTTATTTTTGGGACAGAGAGAGACAGAGCATGAACGGGGGAGGGGCAGAGAGAGAGGGAGACACAGAATCGGAAACAGGCTCCAGGCTCTGAGCCATCAGCCCAGAGCCGGACGTGGGGCTCGAACTCACGGACTGCGAGATCGTGACCTGGCTGAAGTCGGACGCTTAACCGACTGCGCCACCCAGGCGCCCCTCGTTGTTTTAATTAACATTTATGTTGTAATGAGTGAGGTTTGGCACACTTTACTATAAGCCATTTGTGTTTCCTTTTCTGTGAATAATAGTTGTTGTTGCTTAATTTATTGTTATGTAATTTCCCCCCCCCCCCCCCCCTTTTCCTGCTACCTTGCTTTCTTTCCACTCTTTGGTTTTAATAAACAAATACACACTTTACTAGAAGCCAAGTGGGTTGGCCACTCTCATTTCTATAGCTTTAAGGGGACTGCTGAGCATCAGAACAGGGGAGTGTTATCTCTTCCTATAGTCATTTTGTTCCTGTATAAAACACATAACCTTCCTTTTAGGGACCTACAACTTAACATATCCCTATCTGTACTCATTATCAAAGAGAAGATAGCTTTCAATATATGGTTGTAAATTTAAACATATTTTCATCATGGAAATATTCCTTCCAAAAAAGTCTTATGCACATACTGAATATATATAAAACAGATTTGTTTTAAAACCGGATTGTAGAAGAAACCAGTTAAGGGTTTATCAAATTGAATCTCATAGACTCTTTATCGCTTGCGAAAAGCTCAAGTAAATCCTTATAGAAGGACCAGAGCGAGGCTGCCAGAACCAGCAGTGAGGAGGTTCTCACGTATAGAAGTACCATGACAAGACACTGGTGGCGGACCCAGATGAACTTCCAGGTCTAACTTGACATCTGGGAAGCTCATCTACCTCACCTTAATTATCAAGAAAAAATACCCAAGCTTTTTAGGCCTCAAGTAACCTACTGATTCTGAGCAGGTTACGCTGATTAATAGTGTGCTCAGATCAACCAATGTAAAACTAAAAGAATAATTTATGGCATTATCTTCTATGTATTCTGTACATTAGGTCCCATCATTCAATAACATGGGTGTACAATTTGCAGCTAATCCATATTGGAGATTCACCATGGAAGTTCTTCCCTTAAAATTAGATACTGTAGTTACAGCTGGGTCTCATGGAACAGAATAGGTTTCTAGCTAGGCTAGGCTTGTCCCAGATTCATATGCTTCAAGACGAATATGGTACTCTCTTCTGGAGGGTCAATTTTTCTTGGAAAAAAATTATTAATTATAAAATTATATTTGTAAATTTACTTAATATAAAATTAAGTGTATGTGTGTATAAATAGTAGAGACAAATTGTGAGAATGTTGAGAAGTGATATATCTAGGTAATACATTCCCAATCGAAGCAATATTGCCTCTAGTGGGGTGGAGATTGGTTCTTGGGAGGCCAAAAAACTTACTCCTTTTATCTATAAAGTGTAAGTATATACACAGTACATAAACAGATTTATAGTGTATCTCTTATATTAAAATTTGTTTGCATAGGGGTTGGCAATTAGGAAAAAGCATCTAAGTTCTCCTTAGAGAGAACTTTGAAGTATGCTATTGAAAAAAAGGTTGAGAAACACTCTTCTAGGTGAAGGACATATTTATGTATATTGTACAATGCTTACAGCTTTCTGAAGGTTTGAAATGGGAAGACTTGATCATGATTAAATTTTATTTTCATCCTGTTTTTCACTGCATGGTGCTGGCTGGATAGTACCAAACAATCTTGATATAATTAAGTGGGTAAATGTTTTTAAAAATGTGTAAAATGTTTTATTGTAAATAAGAATAGCAAAACTCCTTATTGGCCAATCTGGTTGTTAATTACTTTGATAGCTTAGAGGGAAAGAAAATGAGTGGCTGGAAGACTGGGGGCCCAAGACAGGTACTTAGGGCAGGTGCCCTGCAGTTGAGCCAAAATAGTCTCACCATTTAGTGCCCACTACTGGCTGTTGGAGTAAAGGAGCAGAGAGACAGAGTTCCCTGGAAGTCTATAGATGCTACAAAACTTCTGAAATAGAAGCTTTCCTTCTTTTGATCTAGGGGTTTTAGATTATTGATTAGGCACTAAAAAACTGATTATTACAGATTAGTTCAACTTCTTGCTGTACTTGTACCCAGACATTTTGCCTACAGGTTATACTACTGTGTCGAAGGTCCTCTTCTTCTGGTGTTGATTCCTGATGAACTTAATTATATTTCAAATATGTATCTGTGAGTGTGTGTGCTGTGGTTTTAAAAATCACTCTTCATTTGCCTTCTTAAAATACAGATGTTTGAAGTTAAGTTGGTTATATTGGTGATGATATTTAGTGATGAAAAAGAAATACTTTGAAGTATAGGTTAAAACCATAAAAATAAAAGTTAATGGTGGAAAATTCACAGCAATCAGAAATCAGCAAGGGTGAGACTAGACCTGACATTGTTCCTAAAACTTCTCATAATAAGCTGGCAGATATAAACATGTATAATACATTTAATAATTCAAACATGGGATTATCATTATAGAAACATGGGTGAGCCTAAGCCTTGGTATCTCTTATTTATAAAAAAGAAAAAAAATCCTCATCAGTGGCAAAAGTATGAGTTTATTATTCTTGCAGTGACATTTACAAATCAGAAAAATTTAGAAGAAAAATATTCTAAAAGGAGAAAAAGGAGAAGTATCCTGGCTAGAAAGAATATTATAAAAAGCCCAAATAGTAAAATAAATGTATTTTAAAAATTCTTATAGCCAGTTTCAGCTTCACCTTGAAAAGTGACACTCCTGTGATAGGAATCACTGTGTGATAGAAATGGCTGAATCTATTTGGATCCAAACCCAGGCAGCCAGACTAACAAAAAATATTCCCTTATGGAGCATTGCCTATTGTAATGTGTGCAAAAGGCATGCTTTCGACACTGATTGAGAGACTGAGGTTCACTTGGTTGGATAAAGGCATGGATAATAATAGTTTCACTTATTTTTAAAATTTGGCTGTTGTTGCTATATTTATAACAATGTCTATGAAGAGAGGCTATTTTGTAAAGTGCTTCATGGATAAATAAATTTTCAGTAGGGGAATTTTAATAAAAACTGTCCAGACATTTGCACAGATGGGCCACATCTATAAAAGGAAAAGATGCTTTAGGAACCTTCAATACACCCTACCTCAAACAGCCTGCCTCCTGATTTTTGCATTGTGGACCAGGACTGGGGGGAGGCATGGGAAGGACAAAAATTATGATGGTTTTGGTAAAATAGTTATTTGAAGGATTAACTTCATGGGCAACTTTATAAGGAGAGAAGTAACGTGAAACACTTATCTTCCCCTGTTGTGCAAGGAAATTCTCAAAATTTACTTTTTTTTCCTGTAAAAAGAGACATTAAGACACAGTATGAAAGATGGAGGGCTAAAATGAGTGAATCTGCTACTCATTTAATTTCCTGTGGCTGAATACACACAATCAACAATCGTGAATGAAGGCTGTTTTGCTGCAATAATAAAAGAGATTGGAGAGTTAGATGCAGACAGTTAATTATGAGAACTATGAGTTATTTGAGATCCTAGAGCTGTAATGAGGATTAATGGAGTTAATGAATATGAAATTAGATGTCCAGCACAAAGTAGGCAGTCAAAAAAGATAGGTGGTTCATTTTGTGCATGTTAAAAATAAAGCATTGATGAACTAAAGGGCATAATTATTTATCTTCAATAAAAACATCATTGCATGAGTGTTTTTCTGAGGCAAAAGAAGATTCAGCAGACCTGAGTGGCCTGACTCCTTGGTAGATATAGTTATCAACATTTAAAAAAATGTTTATTTTATTTTTGAGAGAGAGAGAGAGAATGTAAGCAGGGAGAGGCAGAGACAGAAGGAGACACAGAATCCAAAGCAGGCTCCAGGGTCTGAGCTGTCAGCATAAAGCCTGGCCGGGGGCTCAACCCACGAACCTCAAGATCATGACCTGAGCTGAAGTTGGAGGATTGACCGAGGGAGCCACCCAGATGCCCCATCATTTTTACTACTGGTAGCTAAAAAATTTGTGTGCCACACAACTGGTGGTGTGTTGGAGCTAGCTTCTTGCAAGAATCAATTAGAAAGTTTTTAGAAATTTTTGCAAGGTTGTTGATATCTCATGGGTAGCTTGAAATCAGCCATGGTGGGAATATATGCATCATAGAAGTTGGCAAAAGTGATGCTAGGACTTGGACTTTTTCCTCTTTTATTTTTTATTATTTTTTACAATTTCTTAACGTCCGTTTATTTTTGAGAGAGAGAGAGAGACAGAGCGAGAGTAGGGGAGGAACAGAGAGAGAGGGAGACACAGAATCCAAAGCAGGCTCCAGGCTCTGAGCTGTCAGCACAAAGCCCAATGCGGGGCTTGAAACCACTAACTGTGAAATCATGACCTGAGCTGAAGTTGGACGCTTAACCATCTGAGTCACCCAGGAACCCCTTTCCTCTTTTCTTTTAGAGAGTAGTTGTTAAACATTTATGGGTACTCCACGGCATAGAGCCCTGGACTTCAGGATTTTTCTGCTTTGTGATTGACTTGACATTTAGCAGTGAAAAAATTTATTTTTAGTTTCATATTTTCAAATATGAGCTTTCAAAATATGGTGATATCAAGTAGAAAAAATTGGTTGCCAAATATGATTTGTGGGACCATTTTCCTTAATTTGGCCCATTTTCTAAAATTGATATACATGATTTTGTATATGTTAAAAAGGAAGAATTACTTTTCATAATGATATGTAATTTAAAATCTTGCTTTTTAAATTTAAATAAATATTAATTTATTACAGAGTAAAAACTAAATATATAAATTCTTAAGCTAAAGTAAGATAAATTCAAAAAAATTTTGAATTATGGTCTGGCTCATTCTAGTTTGGCTTTGGAACTGTTGAGAAGGCATGATTATTCTCTTTGGTCATTAGATATTCTTCCAACAAAATATTTAACAAGAGAAGATTTGTAGTGACTCAGGAAACCACTTACAACTCAAATTTGTAAGAATATATTATGATAGTAAATTTTGTTCACACGTATACACATATGCACACACATATCAAATAACCTTTTTTTATGAAGGCCTGTACTAGATTCCTACTGCTGCTGTAACAAATTACCATAAAGTAGGTGTCTTAAAAACAAATGTATTATCTTACAGCCTGAAGTTCAGAAGTCCAAAATCATTCTCACTGGGCAAAAATCAGTGTTAGCAGGTATGTCTTCCTTTTGCAGACTTTGGAGGAGAATCCATTTTCTTGCCTTTTCTAGCTTCTAGAGGTCACCTGCATTCCTTTGCTAGTGGCCCTTTCTTCTGTCTTCAGGCCAGCAGTTGGATAGTATCTCAAAAATCAATCTTTCAATCTCTCTGTCTCTGTCTCTGTCTCATATCTGCTTCCATTGCCACATTATCTTTTTTGATTCTGACTCTCCTGCCTCCCTCTTTTCTGTTATAAAGACACTTGTGGTTACCTTGTACTCATCCAGATAATCCAAGATAATCTTGCCATGTCAAGATCCTTAACTTAGTCCCATCAGAAAAGTGCTTTTTACCATGTAAGGTAACATATTCCCAGGTTTTAGAGAAACTTTGGATGGCCATATTCTAACACTGTCTACCCTTTGGCCCCCAAAGGTTCACGTTTGTTCCACTTGCAAAGTATATTTATTCTATTTCAATTTCCCAAAAGTCTAAACTCTTTACAACATCAACTCAAGTCCAGTATCTCATCCACACCTCATCAACTTAATGTCCAATTTTGTAAGTCAGGGGTTCATTCTGTGAGGGTGATGTAAGTCACTGGAGTATACTAAGTAGGGAAGTGATATCTTATTTGCATTTGTCTCAGTAGTTGTTGTAACAGAGAATAGAGTCTTGGCAGTTGTTGTAACAGAGAATAGATTGCTTGCTTGTGTGTGTCTGTGTGTGTGTGTGTGTGCATGTGCTCATGCTTGTGTGTGTGAAGGGTGTGAGGGAGTAGGTATTCAAATGTAGACACTGGAAAGTCAAGAGGGCCTTGTAGCAGTCCTGTTAAGAGTGGAAGGTAACAGGGACGCCTGGGGGGCTCAGTCGGTTAAGCATCCAAGTTCATGATCTCACAGTTGGTGGGTTGGAGTCCCACATCAGGCTTGCTGCTGTCAGCCCGTCAGCACAGAGCCACAGAGCCTGGAGCCTGTTTCAGATTCTGTGTCTCCCTCTCTCTCTGCCCTTCCCCTTCTCATGCTCTGTCTCTCTCTGTCTCTCAAATATGAATAAACATTGAAAAAAAATAAAAAGAAGAGTGGAAGGTGGTTTGTATCAGGTTGGGCAACAGTGGGGAGGGAAAGAACAAGTAGATCTGGGTTATTTTTTGGAGTTAGAACTGCAAGAGAGTGGAAACTATGGAAACTATGGAAAGAGAGGGCAGGATGAGACTGAAATCCAGGAATCTTATTAGGTTTTTGGCATTAGAAATTGGGTGGAGTCACCTACTGAAATGAAAAAGACTAGGAAAAGATTGGATGTGTGGTGTGTGTGTGGCGGGGGGAGAGGGATGGGGGGGTATGGCATGCCAAACTTTTATTTTGATCATATTACATTTGAGGAATATATTAAACATTTAAAGGGAAATATCAAGCAATCAGTTGAATGTAAGAATCTGGAACTCAGTGGCAAGGCGAGACTGGAGATCAGTATTTAGGATCTATAGATCATGTCAAAGCCATGGAACTGGATAGAACCATTTCCAGAGCAAGTGTACATAGAGCATGTTGGTTAGGCATTGTAATGATTTTCTAAGTGGAGAGAGGCAAGCTTTGGGTTTAGGATTTGAGCCGAGACCGTGGTAAGAAGTCCTTAGGTGGTGAAAAGAATTCCATAGGCAACATACTCTCTCCTAGTTAAAAAGAGTTTTAGTGAAAAATATTTTGTTTCCAATTGGGCATTTTTCCTCTATGTACAGAGAGAATGGAGTTCCTGGTGAACTGGATACCAGGATAATGATTCTCAAACTTTTAAAGCCATAGCCCTTTTGGGAAAATGTCAAAGAGACCTGTGCTTTCGTATCCACTTACTACTACTTTCCAGTAGATGATAACTTCATGAAAACAAATCGTTGGAGAGGAACAAAATAGAGAAATTGCAGCAAACCTGTTGATAGCAAAATATATGAAGCACTTGTTAACTCTAGTGTTATTTTATTTTATGGAACGATATACTTAAAACAACCTAATAGCTTTAAGTTATTAAGTTGAAAGTTAAAAATCCTCTAGCAAACAGTTAATTTACTTTATAAGGTTCCAGTACTCAATAGGTTATTAGTAAGCAGCCCAAACATTTTATGTAAAATTATGAAAATATTTGTGATGCATCTGTAAGCACATAAAAAAGGATTTAAGATTTTTGTTTAGAGAGTTGTCAATTGAGGGCAGGACACTGGGCTGCCAGGCTGTTCACTACCCAGGCTCTCATCTGTGGGGTTCCTCGTACTGCACAGTCCATGGGAAAACCTTCTTTTGCAATGTCTTTCCTCTGGGAAAATGCTACCTTGTAATAAGAATTTCTTCTGTTGATCTGATAATCTCTTAAAGATAGCTGATGTTTGTAAATTCTATGTGGTAAGCGTATAGTTGTACTTTTGCTCTGTTTGAATGATAAGACCATGGTTAGCTTTGGCAGAGAGATGCGCGGGTTACAGGTGCATGACTCGTGAATCCTTGGTCTCTTAGAACTCTACCTTCATTTGGACAGCCTGGTGTCAAAGGTCCTCTAATTCCTCCTGTTGATGCAGGACGCACTGAAAGATTTACTGTTCCTTTCTGCGAGCTGTTAGGATGACGTTTGTGCTTCCCCTCTGGCATCGGTGTGCTCCAAACTCTGCCTAGGCCTTTCTGTGATTGAGACCTTACTTTTTGCCTCCCTGTGGAGAGGGCTTAAGGGATTACACACTTAAGGGTTTAGGGAAGTAAGTAAAACTTACTTTTCACAAACATATCTGGTGCACATATGTTCTTTATATAGTTTCTACTTTATAGAAAGAAAAAAAAGTTCTTAGTTCCATCTTTATAACTAGGAAATTAGACTTCAAATAGATTAAACCCCTCACCAACCACAAAGCTGAGGTTCCTAAACAAAACCCTATAAAAAAATCAAGATTAGGTAATTTACATTCCCAGAGGGGAAGGGAGGATAGAGAGTTTGAGTTCACAAGTAAACAGATGAAAACTCTTGTATTTGCTGTATAACTGAAACGAATATAATTTTGTATGTCAACTATAATTATTAAAAAGTTAAAAAAGAAAATAAAAAATTAATCATTAAAAATTAAAATAAATCTGACAATGCAATAAATGAAATGAACATTATAGGCAATTTAAATATACTAAGTTAGTAAGACCTGGAACTGTCCAATTTTCTATACCTTATTTTGGCTTCTAGAAACTTGTAGGATTTTCTTCCTTCATGATATTCATGAGATCTTTATATGTAGGTTTCTTGTTTATTTATTTTAATTATTTTTTGAGGGGGGGAAAAGGGGCAGAGGGAGAGGGAGAGAAAGCAAATCTTAAGCAGGCTTCCCACCCAGAGCAGAGTGCCATGCAGGGCTTGATCCCATAACCCCAAGATCATGACCTGAGCTGAAATCTAGAGTCAGATGCTTAACTGACAGAGCCACCCAGGCACCCCTGTATGTAGATTTCTATGTTGCACAAAGTATGTCTGTTAAAAGGCATTTTCATGTGGATGATGTGTCTTGTTTCATCCAATTGTTTTGTTACGGAATATATAACTCAGTTTTATTTTCAACTTTGTGGGTCCTTTCATGATCCCAGAGACCAGTTACTGAGATGGTGGAGACTGAAGAAAAGATTAGAGACTGATTTATTTGTCATAGCTGATTGGGAATTTTCTAAATTTTCTAACGAAAACAATCTCTTCTTCATTTTAGAAGCTCATAATCAAGCCAGGCTAAATGACACAACCTTCCATCCCTTGTGCACAGGGCTCTATCACTCTCTTCAAGAAGAGCATGGGTGCTTAGAAGCTTCCCAGGCCTTCACTGACAAAGCTCTCCGGCTCTTTCTTTTCCTTTACTTGACTCTTTCCCTTCCTTGTCCCAATTTCCAAAAATTTCCAATTATTTCCAAAAGAAGAGTGCAAGTTTGGGTCCTGGAAAAAAAAAAAGCACAGTCTTGAGGAAAAGATATGTATGGAAATAATTCTATCCAGGTTAACAACTCTTAGTTGATGGGAGAAGTGAAAGGTTTTGGAGCTGAAAAGACCTTGAGTGGAGGCATGGCCATGCCACTCAGTATGTGGCTGTGAGAAAATATTTAATTTCTATGTCTCCCAGTTTTTAAAAATAATTCTACCTTCCCACACAGAAGTACTAAATTGGTTATTATGCAAAGAATACTTAGCACACTGCCTGGTCTCTTAGTGCTCAACAAGTTATTAATGTTAGTTATGATAAATATCGTATGTGTATATAGCATTAAGTGAAAATTTAGAGAGATATACTTTGTTTTGCAATGAGTCATTTTTTTTTAAATCCTGAAGACACCTTTGTTATAATGAAATTCTAATCACAATCACCTTGTGTCAAATCAGTTGTTGATATTTTGGTATAAATTGATCACAGTAATGACTGTTACCATAGGGAGGGTCTGTGAGTAGGCATTCAGTTGAAAATTTAATAAGTAATGAATACAGGGTTAGAGACAAGAAGCAAAAGGAAAAAAAAAATACCAAAAGCAGCAAACCAAGGGGGGGAAATGAACATCTCTTCAAGTTATGGTGGCCAAGTTTTGGAGGATTCACACAGGGAATTGGTTAAAACAAATATGTATGGACTGGTACAAAAATGGGTTTAGAATTGGTTGTTGGGATTTAAGGATGTGAAATAATCACACTCTTTCTCCACTCTGAGTTCTTAAACTCTAGGAAAGGATCAGCACCATTGGTAAATCTGAATTGCAGAGCGCTTCTTGGACCAAAGGCCAAATGGAGCTTCCCTTCCCTACCTCTTGACTATTTCACCCAGTCCCAGACCTCTTGCAGACCACCTACAGTGGGGGTATTCTTCCCCCAGCAGTGGGGGTATTCTACATTTTGGCATCTCTGTTTACTATAGGATTGGTGGAAACCAAGAGGAGAACAAGTGCTCCTTACAGATTGCGGAAACAGAGACAAACAGACACACACACACACACACACACACACACACGCACACACACTCACGGGGGGGGGCGCGAGAGAGAGAGAGAGAGAGAGAGAGAGAGAGAGAGAGAGAGGTACAGAGAATATTCCAGAAGGCAGACCCTTGTATAAGTGGCCATCTAGGAGCACCTAGTTTGTGGATGGAGGCAGGAGTAAGGGAAGACAGTTAACTGCTTCTCTCATGGACAATGTTAATTGAGAAGAACTTTTGCTGTTGTTCTGTCACATTCCTGGCTGCTGCCAAGATTGTTTTTGAACAATGCTTGACAGAATTAGTTCATGAGAATGCCTTCCAGCTGATGGTTCTCTAAGATCTGGGGATGAAGAGAATATGCTTTAGTCCATTTTGATGGGGTTGAATTTGAGATGGTCACAGTATGGAGTACAGCATGGGAAATGCAGTTTAATTAACTGTATTGAGGAATGTCAGAAAGATACAGAAGAGTGGATACATACGTACATGGAAAGGAGGAGTAGAAGGACACCTATGACAAACCATTCCTTTCACGGACTCCAATTACATATGGGACTTCTATATTTTATATAATTTTCTAGGATTGCTGAATTGTAAGTAGAAGAATGAAACGTTCCTATTCTCCCCAACATAAGGTGGGGTGGAGGGTGTCATGTTGTATAAGAGTTTATTGAAGATCTGCCAAATAGTAATTTTGGAGCTTTGTCCAAATCTTTGTTCTGCAGAGGGAGGCCCAGAGCTGAGTTGGCTGTTTGTACTGGAAAATGCAGCTAAATTTCTCTGCATAAGAAAGTGGAAATTATTTTTTTCTCCTGAGAGAATGTTGGCAGAAAACAGAATGGAGTCAGGTGGAGCCAGGAGATAGAGACATGATGGAATGGCATGGCAGAATGACCAAAGATTTAAGAGCAGGGAAGTCCAATCATGTTTTGTTTGTTTTGATTGGGAAGGGAGTTGAGATGATCACAGCAACTGAACTGTCAGGGAAATGCAGTTGTCCTAAGATGATTGCACCCCTCTGTGAATGCCTCCTGTCTTCTTAAACCCTTTGCAATGACTCTGACACAGTCACAGTGTGGCACTTTACCTGAGCCCTTGCTCCAAGAAAGCAGCAAAACTTAAGAAATCCCCCCACTCTTATACGTTTCAGGAAATAGCTAACCTCAAAAGAAAAACTTGCCCCTTACATATTTCAAGATAAGCTCCTCTGCATCCTTTTTCATGACTCCCATAAGATTCCTGGATAATTCTTTGCTTACTTGCCTTCATAAAACCCCACACCCTCATCCTTTTCTTCTTTTTGATGAATGCTCTCCCTGTTGCAATAGTCTGAATAAAATCATATTTCATACAAATATAACCTAGGGAATGTTAAACATCTAGGGAATTGTAAACCTGTAAGAGTTATAATTGCAACTAATTGTCCTAATTGAACTGTGCATTCTTGTGTCTCGTCATGGTGCCATGACTTGGATTGAATTGGTTCTCCAGGCCAACCCCTTATCTTCTGTTCCTGACTGAACATCCAGGGACTCAACAGTGAGTCCAGTTCCTGGTTCTATGTTCTGGACTTTTGTCCACTGGGAGAATGATAGGGATTTGATTTTGATTCTTGCTGAGTACCTTCTCTGTTTCTGGTGCTGGCTTCTTTTAGTTTATGGTTTGAACATTTGGTGACCTCTGTAAACAGACTAATGGCATGAAGAATCTTATTACTTTTTTTAAAGTTTATTTATTGAGAGAGAGAGAGAGAGAGAGAGAGAGAGAGAGAGAGAGAGGGAGAGAGAGGGAGAGAGAAAGAGAGAGGATGTGCACACACGCTGGGGAGGGACAAGAGAGAGGGAGAGAGAGAATCCCAAGCAGGCTCTGTGCTGATCCTGATGCAGTGCTCAGTCTTGTGAAATCATGACCTGAGCCAAAATCAAGTCAGATGCCTAACCGACTGAGTTATCCAGGTGCCTCAAAGATATTCTATTTCTGTTAAGTAAAGGACAACAGAGAATCTAGTTTGTTAGTCTCCTAATCTATTTTGAGATAAAATCAATTAAGAATTTGTACCCCCTGAGAAGAGAGCAGCTTTTCTGTGAGTTTTGCATTTCTGCATTCATGCATGACCCATGGCTAAAATTTTAGAATTGAAGGTGAAGATTTTTTTCTCTCTGTATTTGTGTTTAGGTCAGTGACTTAGAAAGTCCTTTTGTGTTTCACTGTATGAATGTATAATATTTTTTTTTTATCTCTGGACAGTGTTGCTAAACTGGATTATAGATTTATAAATTGCTTGAGAGAGTTTGATTTTGATTGGCCTAGAGTTAAAATATACTTAAATAAATGGAAGGTTCCTAAAATTCCTATAAATTACAAAAATTGAAACTCAAATATGTTCAATATTAAAAAAAGGAGGTGTCTTGGGGCACATGAGTGTGGCTTAGTCAGTTGAGTGTCTGACTCCTGGTTTCAGTTCAAGTCATGATGTTGCGATTCAAGAGTTTGAGCCCCACATCATGCTCCACACTGACAGAGTAAAGCCTGCTTGGGTTCTCTCTTTTTCCTTCTCTCTCTCTCTACCCCTCCCCCACTCACACTCTCTCTCACTTTTTCAAAATAAATAAACTAAAAAAAAAAAGAGTGTTTCTATTAGAAATTAACTCATAAATGTTTTAAGAATTCAAGTCCATATAATTTTGGTAAATATTTGGCAAACATGACTACTTTAATAATTTTGGTTTAATTAGAAACAGATATGTCTTCTCTGAGTTATCGGCATCAAGTATAACACATGTACATTTTTATTCTACTTGGATATTTTCTTCTTTGGATTTAAAGCAATTGAGTTAATGATCGAATATTCATTGGATACCTGCCTCATTTCTAAGTGAGATCGAGTACTGAAACATTAATCACTAGGCATGATTTTAATATATATTTTTTTGCCTCTTGTATATGTGTCAGAGAGGCTATCTACCTATACTTGAGTCTATCAAGTGTGTTCACTATCGCCATTTTGAGAAGTTGTACTATAAGGCCTATAGATGGTTGTGAGATGTGTATTCATGAGCTCATCTATTCTGCTGAGAAACGCTGGTGTGACAGACAATTCACGTAATCCTCCTCCTTGTTTTCTCTGTGAGATAGAAACTACTGCAGTTGAAATTTATAATCAATATATGTGAATGAAATGCTACTGGAAGCAATAGTGGTAAAGAGGAACAACTCTGCATCTAAGATATGCAGGACGTGTTTTTGTGAAGGAAAGAAAGGACAATTTTGTCATAACTGGTTGCTGTAGAATTAGAAATGGGAAGTGTGGGACAAAACTGCATGTAAAAGTTTCCCCCAAAAGGGAATGCCATTTGTTAGAATAGAAGCTGGCTACGGTTTGATAAATGTATCTATAACGTTTTCAGAAAGGGTTTTAGTATCAAATATACTGGTGTAAAACTAGAATTTGATTTTCTTTTTGTCAAAATGACAGAATTTTCTTGGAGTAGTGGCTCTGTTCTTAACGATAGGTTGTTAATGGTTACTTTTTACCTTCTGTACAGTTTACCTAGATAACAAAGTTTCTTGTTATCTAGAAAACAAAGTCTTACCAGAATAATCTTCTCCAGTGTATGCTGACTTTGTTATGTCCTTGATTGTTTAAGAAAACAAAGATATCTCATGCTAAAATTCTTTACAATCACATTACCCTTTATGGTTATTTTAAAATATTTTGTTGCTACTTTGAAGTGAGTTGCAGCTCATTGTATCTCCAGCACCCATGACTGGATTCCTCTCTTAAGTGTTCAAATATCCTCACAACTTTTGATGTTTTCCTTTTCCAAATTAAGTGAAATCTTTTGCACCCGAAACTGTCTTTTCAGAGATTTCCCAGAGGGGTCCTTGGAAAAGCTACAAAGGATTTATTCTTTCACCTTTTAAAAAGAGTGATGTTAGAAATACTTAATTTGGGGGATATGTCACTGTTGATGAGTTGCATGGGAAACATTGTCAAATCAGAAGTGATGTTTAACCTTCACTAGGATACATTTGCATGGTGTTATTAGAACAAATACTTTAGAAATTGCTGTATGGGAAATCCTAGAGATTCATTAATGTCCTTAGTGTCCATGAGATGTTTCTATTTATCAGTTCCTGGTGCTGTTTTCCTTGATATCAAACAACAGTATAGAGTGATCATAATTTCATATTATAATTTCAGTTATTTAAAAAATTGTCTTATATCATAATTTCAGTTATTTTTAAAAATGTTAACTTGGCCTAAACTTTTAAATTTGAACCTAGCATCTCCTATGCCAGTGGTCTTCAAAGGGAGATTTACACCACTTACCTAAGGAACTTTATTAATATATAAATGTTTAGAACATACTCCAGACTTAGACAGTCTCTTTATTTGATATTTTGATATTTTACCATATATTCTAACTACATGCTTAATATATTCATAGTAAATTATGTCACAGGTTTAGTATATGTTATATTTGAAGATTCTTTTTTCTTTGTAAAGATTACGCTTACCTATTTTTATAAATTTGTTGCAATATCTACTCTCCTTTGAAAATGGAATAATTGTTATGTTTACAGATATGTAGTCTAAAACGTTTTGAACTGACTTTTATCTAGTGTTGCATGCCATACATCCAACCAAATTCCCTTGTCAGTTGCATTATTCCTAAAAAAACTCTCATCCAATCTCCCTCTTTTGAAAATTATCAGTAATAGACTAACCACAGCTATTTTAAATATTTTGTCCTCTCTACATAGCTTTTTGCTTTACTTTAATACTTTCCCCAAAGCACTTGCAATCAGCCACAAGCCAGAGCACTTAGTTTTCAGTCAAGGACTATTTTAAAAGTTGTGGAAAAGAACTGTACTTGGTACTTTTGGACATAGGCTTCTGATGGCATCATTTAAGTAACTTTGAGGCCAGTGGCTGAGTCAGGATTTCCAGATTTCTGGCTGAGAAGCTGATGGGTTTATGAGACTGCTAACCCAAGATCAAGCAGAATAAGAATTAATTACATAGGACAAAATGAACTGATTGAGGATGATTGTGGGTTTTGTTTGGAATATTGTTGATATGTTAATGTTCTATTTTCTGGATACATAAGGAACCCCTTTCCCTTTTATTCAAGTTCTCTATAACTCACAACTACTCAGTAGACTATACTCTTATAAACTGAAGCACACACACACACACACACAGACCCCCCCAAAAACATTTGTCAGTTCTATCTTTTTCTCCCTGCCTAACAAGTATTCTTATTTTCAGGCCAATACAATTATCTGCATAGGCTCAATAAGAATCTGTCGTTCTTATCAGGACATAATCAAAATTATTGGTTATGCAAACGAGTTCTTACCTGGAATGTCATATTTGACAATGTTGCTGGTTTAAGCAGATATGACCAGATATGTATAAAGAACAGAGCTTGACTCCATGAAGCCAATTCTTACAAATTCCTCCTGGAAAAAACCATCTTGTACCTGCTTGTGAGGTTCCTAGCTTTATAGGTGAGTAAGGAAGTCACTTCCTGGTTGGTCTAGTGAGTGGTAAAGGATAAATTCAGCATCTAGATTGTCTATACCCAGCACATTATAAGGAAGGGTTTAGTCCGTGTTTGCTCTCTGGGCAATAACATCCAAGCTCTTGGAATATCTTGGGTAATAAGTGTCTTTTTCCCTCTGAGTGCCTATTACTGCACCGCATAGTCTCTGCCAATGATAAGACCCATGGTGGGGACCTGAGGCTGGGTGGTATCAACTTGACCTCTGGAAGGCCTGACTATGTGGCTGACCCCAATAAAACCCCAGACATCAGGCTTGGTTAACTTCTCTTGGACGACAATATTCCTTTGTGTGGCCATCCATCATTTCTGGGAGAATTAAATGTGGTCTACAGGGCTCCACTGAGAGAAGATAACAGGAAGATGGCAACTGCCCAGTGTACCTCTTTTCTTTGCTGTTTTTCATCTGCATCCTTTCCCTGTAATAAACTACAACTGTGAGTTTAATGGCTTTTCTAAGAATCCTTTTAGTGATTAACAACAGATATGTCTTCTCTGAGTTATCAGCATCAAGTATAACACATATGTAAATTTGGATATTTTCTTCCTTGGACTTAAAGCAAGTTGAGTTAATGAATGAATATTCAGAGAGAGCAGTCTTGGGGAACCACAAACAAATACCACCCAGAAAACTTAAAATATTTTGGGAACCTCAGAAAGAGAAGAATTCTCTCAAATTTTGAGTACTGCAGGTAAAATCTCAGGGAGAGTTCTTGGCTTGGCTCAAGAGGCTTTTAAAAATCCAAACTGGGGCGCCTGAGTGGCGCAGTCGGTTAGGCGTCCGACTTCAGCCAGGTCACGATCTCGCGGTCCGTGAGTTCGAGCCCCGCGTCGGGCTTTGGGCTGATGGCTCAGAGCCTGGAGCCTGTTTCCGATTCTGTGTCTCCCTCTCTCTCTGCCCCTCCTCCGTTCATGCTCTGTCTCTCTCTGTCCCAAAAATAAATAAACGTTGGAAAAAAAA
>NW_024412400.1:55830499-55838967 GCF_014898765.1 Herpailurus yagouaroundi
ACCGACTGCGCCACCCAGGCGCAGTCGGTTAAGCGTCCGACTTCAGCCAGGTCACGATCTCGCGGTCCGTGAGTTCGAGCCCCGCGTCGGGCTCTGGGCTGATGGCTCGGAGCCTGGAGCCTGTTTTCGATTCTGTGTCTCCCTCTCTCTCTGCCCCTTCCCCGTTCATGCTCTGTCTCTCTCTGTCCCAAAAATAAATAAACGTTGAAAAAAAAATTAAAAAAAAATCCGAACTGAGATTCTGTATGAAAATATCAAGCAAAGCCAATCTAGGAAAGCCTATGTAGTCTAATTACCATTCTTTTTGCACCTATATAAATAATAAGACTCCATCTAATAAGACCATTTTTATCTCATGATTAAGAATAATCTTTCTCTGAAGTTATCTATGAGGGGTGACTATAGAGAGAAATTTGGTATTTCAGTGGAAAACTGTGCATCCTCTATAGTGCACACTCCTTTCATTTCCTTTGAGGTATTTTGCACCTTACTTAACTTGTGGATAAATGATAGGTATGCAAACTCTATCTTGTCTATAGAGCTATAGTTGATTTCATCTCTACCTATAGTTGTGCCTACCTAATTATAGATTGAATTGGACTCTGTTACCTTGCCCGAGCTGTCAATTATTACCAATTTTTTTAACTCTTCCAGTTTTCTTTAAATGTGGCTACAATTCGCTAAAGCTTAAAATTTTTTCTCCCTTCTACCTGGCTTGGCGTCATCACAAACTAAAGCAGAACTGCCTAGATCCCTACTGGGACTCTAGTTTGCCTGGCAGCTAGCCTGATCTTTTCCCCAGGAACTGAAGAAGCCCTTGAACTGAAGCCTGATAACTTGATATATGCTCAATATCTCAGCAGACCTTGCACATGCACAGTCTAGAATTCTCCCTTGATAAGCCACTGGCTGGACCACTTCGGAAGTCTGGTGAAATGCTCTGGTCATGCATGCCCTTATATAAGAGATAACCAAGACTGTGTATAACACCAAGAGCATCACCATCCTAGTTTGAGAGCTTCATGAAACTCAGTGAGTGGTGCTACATAACTGAACGATTTTCCTCTACTGACCTCTTGGGATCCGTCGGGGAGGAAGAACTTCATTCTTTCCTTCATGATCCTTCTAGCTGGACTAAGAATCAAATTGACATGAAGACAGGTTAACAGGTAAACATCAAATTTAATAGCATACATATGGGGAATCCACATAGACATGGAAATTCCAAAGAAAGTCAGGCAACATGAGGCTTATATGAGCTAAGGAGCGGGGTGGGGTAGGATGGAGAATACACAGGGAGAAAGACCATTAGCAGGAAGGTGAGAGGAGATGTTTGGAAAACAAAGGTTACCCTATGACATGGATAAGTTTTTTAAGTAAAGAGAATCTCTGTCAACAACATTCTTCCTTTTGTAAGCAGGCATTTGAGGGGAAGGTAAAGAGCTTTTTTTAAACCTCTTTACTTGAATTTGCTGGGTTTTGATTGCTTTTAATTCAAAATAATGTTCATGCCAAAGTGGTCCATTTGGGGCGGCCTGACCTTGGCTCCTATAGATCCAATAAACTGGTTACCCTCAGTTCAGTGCTCAACTCCTGGCTCTTTTTCTTTAAATACAATCTTTTATATTAATATGTCTCTTTTTCATTTTAAGCATCCTTCTTTTAAGATGCTTGATCCCAAGAACCCTAAAACAATTGACCTTTGCCATAACCTCTCAACAAATAGTTCAATCTGTTTTATAGAAAGGATGCCAACAAGAGTCCTCCAGAGACTATTCCTTACACTCTGCTCTGTCCCACTCAGGATGTTTATGATCTCCTGCTGGTTTTTCAGCAACTAATGATCATCTTGATGAAAGGAGGGATTGACAGAGTTGAAGTTTATCTGAGTCCTGTGCTCCTGGGAAGAAATGAGGGTTAAGAGATACCTCATCCTTCTTCGTTCCTGAAATGTCTAATGAAAATTCCAAATTAAGACCCACCTTTAGCTCTCTTCATGATACTCTTAAGATTTGAGGATGATTCCCTTGTTACCTACCTTCATAAAACTCCTGATCCCCTTCCTTTTCTTTGAGACATTTTTCTTTGATGAATGTTTTCTCTATAGCAATAGCCTGAATAAAATACACTAAAAACTTGGATTGCAAGTAACTTGTTCTGCAAGTGTTCCACAAGGTGAGCAAACATTCTAATAAACCTTAACTTGATAAACGAGCAATGTATTGCAATACGAGTAGTACATGATGCTGAATGCCACATGATCACAACTGAGCCAATGATTCTTGAGATTTGCTTTGATATATAAGTGCTTTGGATTACAAGCATGTTTCTGGAATCAATTATGCTTGCAAACCAAGGTTTTACTGTAGTCTCTTTAATTTCCCAGTGTATTTTGTTTTTCACAACAATTATAGGCTTTGCGTGTATGTTTGTCTGTGTGTATGTGTTTGTGAATGTGTGTGTATGGTAAAAAATCAAGGAAAGAAGTTGATTTCCATCTTTTTCTTCATTAAAAAGAAATAAAAGAACAGTTGCAAGATGCACAGAGAATCTTAAGTATTAGTGTAAAGAAGAAATCAGAGCAAAGTGACCATGAGCATTAAGCTGTCTGGGAATTTTCTGGAATCTCAGGGAGGGCTTCACAGCAGTGCTTCTCAAACTTTAACGCATGGACTATTCTTACGGGATTTGTTAAAATGCAGATATAAATTCAATAGAGCCGGCATGAGGCCTGTGTTTGTGCTTTTTCTCCCAGATGATGTTGATGCTGTTGTCTTTAGTGTGCACTTCGTGTAGCAAAGCACGGAAGGACGTGAAATGGGTGTCTGAGCTAATCTTTTCTAGAGCTTAAGGATGACCCCAGCTGACTTTGGGTTATGTAATCTATTTAATGATGCCAGTTTGTGTTTGGTCACTCTGTACATTTTCAGGGAAACTTAGATCTATAGCATATAGACCACTCTCTTGCTAGTCTTAGGAAGAAGAGCTGACTTGCAGCTTTGTTCCCAGGAGGTAAAATTAATAACCACAACAAAAGGTGGTGACTCCTTTCAAGGCTGTATCATAATGGCTAAAATCAGTCAATAAGAGAACCGAGATTTCCAAGCAATCAGCTTGATGCAATATATCACTTAAACTTATATCTCATCAGCTATATGTTACAATGTAGTTTTAGCAGCTTCAGCCTTTACAGAGTCCTTAAAAGCAAGATGATTAGAACTCTGAAATTTCTAAACAAAGGCAAATGTTGACTTTAGTTCTCTCATTGCATTAGAAGCAAGATGAGGAATTGGTTTTCATAACATGGAACCACAAGCAATATTAATATTTAAACATTGCTCTGCACACGCAAAATTATCTTCTCTCTACAAGTATGATATCATCTTCTTATATATGCGTGGCTATCTAAATGCAGATTTTTTTTTTACAGTAAGACCCTGCCCCATTCAATTACACAGCCAGGCAGCAGATACTATACTCATCTCCAGGATAAATTCCCATTAGAGAGCATGAGATTGAATTTACAGTACAGCTTGAGTGTTCCTAGTGCAGATTACACTTTTGAATTTACAGCATACTGTTTCACCTGGGATGACTGAATTACAGATGCATTCCAATGAGGCTGCTTCCTCGTGTCCTCATTGCGATTGTGGACCTGGTTGATTCACACCAACGCATACACTGGTATTAACCTTGATGCAAAACAGTTCTTGATGTCTAGAATCAAAGAGTTCAAAAAAAGTTATATGCACAAATCCAGTTAACAGAAATGAGAGTTTTGGCACATAAATCCTCCATCAAAATTTAGAAGTTATTGTCCCAGTGAATTCACCCAGATGCCCACTACCTTCAAACATAATAGAAAGTGATGACTACCACTGTCACACTTTTCACTGAGATTGAATTGCAACGTACTGTGAGGGGAGAGAAATATCCTAGACATGCTGCAATAATTTTAGTGGCCTAAAGAGATGGAGAAGGTGAGTATATTTAACTGTGCAGCGAGCAGCCACATCAGAACCCTTCATATGTAGAGATGAGAGGCAGTGTGTGCATGTGTGTGTGGGTACGTGTGTGCACACACACATGGGTGTGTAAAGGTCAGTCAAACTGTATCTGGGATAATAGGAGAGAATTTTTTAAAACATCTCTGACTTTCATTAAAAAATAGGGTCGGAAACAGGGATTTTCTTTACACATTTTTATGTATGTATTTAAAGGGAAGAATGCTTGGGGCGCCTGGGTGGCTCAGTAAGACTTTGGCTCAGGTCATGATCTCGCGGTCAGTGAGTTCAAGCCCTGCGTCGGGCTCTGTGCTGACAGCTGAGAGCCTGGAGCCTGTTTCAGATTCTGTGTCTCCCTCTCTCTGACTCTCCCCTGTTCATGCTCTTTCTTTCTCTGTCTCAAAAATAAATAAACGTTAAAAAAATTAAAAAAAAGGAAGAATGCTTTATTGATGATAAAACAAATCTTAATTTACTTACAGTCATGTATATAGAATTCAAAGAATGCAGATTTACCTTTTTTGTTCCCAGTAGATGAGTCACATTGTACAAGCTCAGCAGTTACACAATAGTATTATTCTAAGTAAATTTTCAATAGCTCATCTCTATTGCAGATTAGGCAAAAATAAAAGAACAAGGAAAAAAGATAACTATGGGGGCATTTTGCTTTCTTGTGATAATTTGGCAAACTCATGTAGATGGATTCTGACAAAGCAAGTCAATGATTTGGCACTTGTTCAAGTTCTCTATCAGTTCTACTTTCTTTTGCCTCTCATTTCAAAGTGTCCTTAGTCCTGCCAGTTTCTAGGCCCATTCCAAATAGCCCAGATATACAAACAACCCTGTAGAGTTTGATGACTCTATCACTAAATTTATGGTATATAAATTCACCTGATTCCCTGAAATTTGGTCAGCAAGCATTATCCCCTGTGGTTATTCCAGATTTTCACAAGCTCTAAAGTTTTCCACTCAACCCCCAGATTCCTCTCTTGGGAGCTGCTCCTCTAGTTCTAATGCCATCTAGTGATGGCCAGTTGGGTTCACTGCCTCAGCTTCCTGCAGTCACATTCTCACCTCCTTCCCCACAGTGTCAGCTAGTGGGAGATTTTCCTACTGAAGGCTAATATTTTCACTTCTCTCTGTTGTATTGCTAGTAAGTCAATTGGACCATCCTGGAATGACAGTTTTATCTTTCTTTTCAAATGTTTATGCTTTATGTTTTTCCTATCTTGTCTTGAAATGAGTATAGTCTTCAGGATGATGTTAAATAATGGTGTTTCTGAATTTAATGAAACCTCGTTTCATATTTCACCATTAAATATAATGTATTCTTTAACTTTTTTCTACTTTATTTATGCTTATTTGATTTTTCCTTTATCAGAATTCTCTAATTGAATTCCTTGTGTATTTTTAAAAATCTTCCGTTCTTTTTATTAAATTCATTTTCATCCACCTATTTTCTTCTGGGTGTGCAAAAGATTTGATATGGAATACTTTCACTGTCATTCATTTAAAAAATTTATAACTTGATTTAGAATGAGATTAATAATTTCCTAGTGGATAGATATTTGTGGGGAAGGGATGTGAGAGAAGAAGGGGGTCTTATATTTTGGTTAAGATATATGGCTTGCATAATTTTTATGTTTCAGAATTTAAAATTTCATTTGTATGCAAATACATAACCAATTGTTGGGTGTGTTTCATGGATATTAAAAAAATTGTTTTAATGTTTATTTTTATTTTTGACAGAGATAGAGAGACAGAGCATGAGCAGGGTGGGGGCAGAGAGAGAGGGAGACACAGAATTTGAAGCAGGCTCCAGGCTCTGAGCTGTCAGCACAGAACCCAATGCAGAGCTCGAACTCAACAGACCTTGAGATCATGACCTGAGCTGAAGTCACACGCTCAACTGACTGAGCCACCCAGGCACCCCTATTTCATGGATATTTTAAAAGCTTATTATAGTTTAACTGTTAAAGAGAAAACTACAGACCCAAAATGGCATCACTTAGGTTAAGGCCACAATTCAGTAAACCATGACTTAATACCAAACCTATATGCAGCTTCAACCCCTCCTTTTCCCGCAGGAATGTAACTTCTAACCTGTCAGTCAGGAATTTTCTGCTCAACAACAATAAGGTAATCTGTCACATGGGCCCTCTTCATTTCCCTAAAGGGGAAATGTAATCCACCTACCAATACCCTTTTGTCCCCAAATGGAGGGGACGTCACCGGAAACAACCCTTTTTGTTTGTTTGTTTATGACTTCCTTGTTCTGACTTTAAAAATCCTTCCCTCTACATAGTTCTTTGGAACTCCCCTCTACTTGCTAGATGGGATGCTACCTGATTCATGAATAGATTAATAAAATCAATTAGATCTTTAAAATATCCTCTGGTAAATTTAATGCATCTATTCCTTAACTGGATCCTCCCACTGAGTTCCTAATAATGCTCAGGTCTCTCCTCTTATAACTCTTCCAGGACTTTGGGATGTTCTTCTAAATAGGCACAGAACACTTGATGGATCTGCTCCTGCATTTTCCATTCACTCTTTAATACATTGCAGTCTGTCTTTCATTCCCCAAAGGCATCCTCAGCTATCAGTAATTTCATAATTACCACATACAATGGAGCCTTTTCAGGCCTTTTCTCCCACATGGGTCTCAATTTGCAGCCACATTTTGGAGGGTAAAGCTTTATAATCGATTGCCTGCTCTAAGAATATATATCGTCTTTTATAAGTCTCATTTTGAGAGATTATTTAATGTTCATAAGGCTTGAAACAATACCAAAGTGACAGGAACTGGAGAAAAAAGTTGTTAATATATTTCAGTAGGAGAAGTAAAGAAGTTGAAAGTTAAAATGTACACACAGTCCTAGATTTAACCTCAGTTACTGTAAAATCCTTGCGGAATGGTTTCTGATCTTTATGAAATAAAGTAAAGCAGCATTCTGGCTCCCGATTGCCACACATCTCCTTGCTCCGTGTCCTCCGCGGGTCAGGTTTACTGGGTGCAGGGGGCTAAGGCAAGGTTGGAACTTTGGTTGGAACTGTCTATCAGACAGGCCGTCAGTCAAGCTTTGTTCTTTAGCACAGGAGCTTTCTCTGTTGAGAGCACATTGTTCCCACAGCTTCCCTGATGATTCTGATAGGGTTTTGGAGAGGTGGGAGTCTGGAGCTGATGGCCAAGAAAGAATTCTTGAGACATCTTGGGTACAAAAAGGTGATTTTATTAAAGCACAGGGACAGGACCCATGGGCAGAAAGAGCTGCCTTGGGGTTGTGAAGAGTGACTGGTTATGTACTATGGAGTTGGGGGAGGTAAAGGCAAAGGGAGGCCTCCAGAGGGACTTTGATATGCTAAAGAGGACTCCTAAAATGTCAAGGGCTTTGCTGTTGTCAAGCTAAGGTTGTTTTCCCTCTAGTAAGCCATTAAGACAGTAGGGGGTTCCTGGAGAAATGGTGTACTCTGTTTGCCTCAAGTATTTGTCAGTGGGCTGCGGGTTATAAGGAAGTTTAATTTTACCTACCATTTCCTTCTTCTTCCCTTTGTTCCCCACATCATTCTAGAGGGGAGGGTGATGATGTTCCCCACATCATTCTAGAGGGGAGGGGCTCCAGGGAATGGAGTGTATGGGTTTCTGGAGGTTAGGCTATTGATAAGATTGCCTTTTCCCCCTAATTTACTAAGACATTTGTAAACTGATGGAGACTCCTGTCTTGCACGACTGTGATCTCTATCAGTTAACCGTTTGTTTTCCCTTTTCCTTTGTTCTGGGGCAGCCAGGAGTGCAGGAGGAATGTCACATATATCCTACCTGGGGGTGGTGTTTGCAAGGTGTCAGCACACCTTATACTTTCTCATCAATTTCGTCTGCAGCATCACTGGAGCTAATTCTGGGACACCACACCCTGTGGGTGCTCTTCTGAAGTCAAGTCTCTTGGTATCAGGACAGTCGTGGGGGGATGCAGAGCAGAGAGAGGAGCCAGAAACAGGTGTGTATGATACTGCCGGGTCCAGCCTCCAGGTCCAACTGATGCCTTGGGATTAGGCAGAGGAGGACCAGGAGGACATGGAAGATGGTTCCGAAGTCTGGAAACAAATTTAGGAAACAGCTGGGAAAAGCAGGCAGAAGAATAGGCACCACCATGAAGAAATCCTTGATTCCTCACCAAATTTCTTATCTAGCCAGGAGCTTTTAATGTACTTCCTGCTTAGGCGGAAAGAAGACCTGAGCCTCCACCCTCACTCCCACCCAAAAAATGCAGAGCATAGAAGGAGGGGAGAGAACAGAAGCTAAAGGCAGAGCTGGTCTCTCAGTGTTTTTTTGAATTTGCTTTCACTTTTCTCCTCATCCCTGAAGCCACAGAGGTCATTTTTACACAAATGTCTCTCCCTGGAGTGTAGAAATGTTGTTGGAACTTTTGAAGATGTTAATTTGAAGTGTTTCACATCCCCAAG
>NW_024412400.1:55843967-55873350 GCF_014898765.1 Herpailurus yagouaroundi
TTTTATGACTATTATTCTAAATTCACTTTCTGTTATATTATTTAAATCCTTTTTGATCAGTTCATTAGCTGTTGTTATTTGCTGGAGATTCTTCTGAGGGGAATTCTTCCGTTTCGTCATTTTGGATAGTCCCTGGAGTGGTGCGGACCTGCAGGGCACTTCCCCTGTGCTGTGGTGTATAACTGGAGTTGGTGGGCGGGGCCGCAGTCAGACCTGATGTCTGCCCCCAGCCCACCACTGGGGCCACAGTCAGACTGGTGTGTGCCTTCTCTTCCCCTCTCCTAGGGGCAGGATTCACTGTGGGGTGGCATGGCTTGTCTGGGCTACTTGCACACTGCCAGGCTTGTGATGCTGGGGATCTGGCGTATTAGCTGGGATGGGTAGGCAAGGTGCATGGGGGCGGGAGGGGCAGGCTTAGCTCGCTTCTCCTTAGGTGATCCACTTCAGGAGGGGCCCTGTGGCAGCAGGAGTGAGTCAGATCCGCTGCCGGAGGTTTGGCTCCGCAGAAATACAGAGTTGGGTGTTTGTGCGGTGCAAGCAAGTTCCCTGGCAGGAACTGGTTCCCTTTGGGATTTTGGCTGGGGGATGGGCGGGGGAGATGGCTGGCGCTGGTGAGCGCCTTTGTTCCCCACCAAACTGAGCTCTGTCGTCAGTCCGGGGGCTCAGCAGCTCTCCCTCCCTTTGTCCTCCAGCCTTCCTGCTTTCCCGAGCAGAGCTGTTAACTTATGACCCCCCAGATGCTGAGTCACGCTTGCTGTGGGAACACAGTCTGTCAGGCCCCTCCGCTTTTGCCAGCCAGACTCGGGGGCTCTGCTTGGCCGGCAAGCCGCCCCTCTGTCCCGGCTCCCTCCCGCCAGTCCGTGGAGCGCGCACCGCCTCGCCGCCCTTCCTACCCTCTTCCGTGGGCCTCTCGTCTGCGCTTGGCTCCGGAGACTCCGTTCTGCTAATCCTCTGGCGGTTTTCTGGGTTATTTAGGCAGGTGTAGGTGGAATCTAAGTGATCAGCAGGATGCGCGGTGAGCCCAGCGTCCTCCTACGCCGCCATGTTCCCTCTCCTCCAATTATTTTCGAAATGTGGTCAGTTTGAATTGAGATATACTATAAGCATTACTCATGTGCTGGATTTTGAAAAATTAGTATTAAAAGGTAAAATATCTCTTAATAATATTTATATTGACTTTTTGTTCAAATAATAAAATTTTGGATATATTGAATTAAAAATACAATTAAATTAATTTCCCCTATTTTTTTTAAGCTATATGCTAAGGAATTCTTTATTTAATAAAAATCTCTATGGCTGTAAATGGATGAGGATATTTTTGCAGTTTTAAACTTAATTTTTAAATGTTCATTTATTTATTTTGAGAGACAGAGAGAGCAAGTAAGCACAAATGTGGGAGGGGAAGAGAGAGAATCTCAATCAGGCCCTGTGCTGTCAGTGCAAAGCCTGATGTGGGGCTCTATCTCGATCTCACACACTGTGAGCTCATGACCTGAGCCAAAATCATGAGTTGGATGCTTAACCAACTGAGCCACCCAGAGACCCTGTTTTAAATTTATTTTTTTATTCAAGTATAATTAACATATCGCGTTCTATTAGTTTCAGGTGTATAATACAGTGATTCAACAATTCTATACATTACTCGGGGCTCATCATGGTAAGTGTACTCTTAATCCTGCCCACCTATTAAACCTTTCCCCCCACCCACCTCCCCTTTGGCAACTACAAGTTTGTTCTCTATATTAATAGACTGTCTTTTTGTTAGTCTTTTTTTCTTTGCTCATTTATTTTGTTTCTTAAATTCCACATGCACGTGAAACCATATGGTATTCGTCTTTCTCTGGTTGACTTACTTCACTTAGCATCATACCCTCTAGATCCATCCATGTTGTTGCAAATGACAAGAATTCATTTCTTTATGGCTGAGTAATATTCCAGTGTGTGTGTGTGTGTGTGTGTGTGTGTGTGTGTCTGTGTGTGTGTGTATACCACTGCTTCTTTATCCATTTATCTATGGATGGACATTTGGGTTGCTTCCATATTTTGACTATTGTAAATAATGTTGCACTAAACATAGGGGTGTGTATACATATTTTCGAATTAGTGTTTTTGTTTTCTTTCGATTACCACCCAGTACTGGATAATACCATAATTCTATTTTTAATTTTGGGGAAATGTCCATACTCTTTTCCACAGTGGCTACACCAGATTGCATTCCCAGCAAAAGTACATGTGAGATTCTTTTTTCTCTATATCCTTGCCAACACTTGTTATTTCTTGTGTTTTTCATTTAAGCCATTTGGACAGGTGTGAAGTAATATTTCAGTGTGGCTTAGGTTTACAATTCTCTGATGATTAGTGATGTTGAACACCTTTTCCAGTTTCTTATGGCCATCTGTGTGTCTTCTTTGGAAGAATGTCTGTTCATGTCCTCTGTCCATTTTTAATTGGATTTGTTTTGGTGTTGAGTTGTATAAGATTTTTATATATTTTGGCTATTAAACATTATCAAATAGGTCATTTGAAAATATCTTCTCCCATTTGCCTTTTTGTTTTGTTGATGGTTTCCTTCTCTGAGCACAAGCTTTTTATTTTGGTGTAGTCCCAATTGTTTAATTTTGCTTTTGTTTCCTTTGCAAAAGGAAATAGATCTACAGAAATGTTTCTATGGTTGATGTAAAAGAAATTACTGCTTATATTTCCTTCTAGGACTTGTATAGTTTCAGGTCTCACATTTAGGTCTTTAATTAATTTTGAGTTTATTTTTGTGTGATGTAAGAAAGTGGTTCAGTTTCATTCTTTTGCAGCTAACTTCAGTTTTCCCACTGCCATTTATTGAAGAGATTATCTTTTTCTCATTGCATATTCTTGCCTCTACAATTAATCTAATTGTAGATTAATTGACCATATAAGTATGGGTTTATTTCTGAGCTCTCTATTCTGTTCTACTGATCTAGGTATTTATATTTGTGCCAGTACCATACTAATTTGATAACTACAGCTTTGTAGTATATCTTGAAGTCCGGGATTGTGATACCTCCAGTTTTGTTCTTTTTCAAGATTACTTTGTCTATTCACGGTCTTTTGTGGTTCCATACAAATTTTAGAAATATTCATTCTAGTTCTGTGGAACTAGATATTTTGACTGGCTGTATTAGATGTGTAGATTGCTTTGGGGAATATGGATATTTTAATAATATTAATTATTTCAATTCATGAATGTAGAATATCTTTCTATTTGTGTCATCTTCAATTTCTTTTATTAGTGTCTTATTTTTTTATGTTTTTTTTTCATGATTTGGCGATTGTAAATAAAGCTGCTATAAACATTGGGGTGCATATATCCCATTGAATCAGTATTTTTGTATCCTTGGGTAAATACCTAGTAGTGCAATTGCTGGATTGTAGGATAGTTCTATTTTGAACTTTCTAAGGAAACTCCATACTGTTTTCCAGAGTGGCTGCACCAGTTTGCATTCCCACCAACAGTGTAAGAGTGTTCCCCTTTCTCCATATCCTTGCCATCTGTTTCCTGTGTTGTTCATTTTAGCCATTCTGACAGGTGTGAAGTAATATCTCATTGTAATTTTGATTTGTATTTCCCTGATGATGAGTGATGTTGAGCATCTTTTCATCTGTCTGTTAGCCATGTGTATGTGTTTTTTGGAAAAATCTCTATTCATGTCTTCTGCCCATTTTTTGACTGTATTATTTGTTTTTTGGGTGTTGAGTTTGATAAATTCTTTATATATTTTGGATACTAACCCTTTGTCAGATGTTATTTGCAAATATCTTCTCCCATTCCATCAGTCACCTTTTAGTTTTGTTGATTGTTTCCATCATTGTACAGAAGAGTTTTGCTCTGATGAAGTCCCAATAATTTATTTTTGCTTTTGTTTCCCTGCCAATGGAGACATATCTAGTCAGAAGTTGCTATGGCCAATGTCAAAGAGGTTACTGTTTGTGTTCTCTTCTAGAATTTTGGTGGTTTCCTGTCTTACATTTATGTCTTTCATCCATTTTCAATTTATTTTTGTGGATGGTGTAAGAAAGTGGTCCAGTTTCATTCTTGTGCATGTAGCTGTCCAGTTTTCCCAACCCTGTTTGTTGAAGATATTGTCTTTTTTCCTTTGGATATTCTTTCCTGCTTTGTTGACGATTTGTTGACCACGTAGTTGTGGGTTCATTTCTGAGTTTTCTATTCTGTTCCATTGTTTTATGTGTATATTTTTGTGCAAGCTCCGTGCTGTCTTGATTACTACATCTTTGTAATATAACCTGATGTCAAGAATTATGATGTGTCCAGCTTTTCTTTTCTTTTTCAAGATTGTTTTGGCTATTTGGGATCTTTTGTGGGTTCATACAAATTTTAGGATTGTTTTCACTCTGTGAAAAATGCTGGTAGTATTTTGATAGGGTTTGCATTAAATGTGTAGATTGCTTTGGACAATATAGACATTTTAGTAATATTAGTTCTTCCAAGACATGAACATGAAATATTTTTCCATTTCTTTGTGTCATCTTCAGTTTTTCTGGTTTTCCTACAAGGTGATCCTGGCCTTTGAAAATGTATTTCGAAGTTTTCTTCCTCTTCTTTGTTTTGAAACAGTTTAAGGTGCACGGGTATTAACTGTTTTTAAAATGTTTGTTAGATTTACCTGTGAAGCCATCTGGTCCTGGACTTTTGTTTGTTGTGAGTTTTTTGATTACTGATTCAATTTCATTACGAGTAATTGGTCTATTCAAATTTTCTATTTCATTATGATTCAATTTTGAAGGCTACATGTTTCTAAGCATTGACCCATTTCTTCTAGGTTGTACAATTTGTTGTCATATAATTTTTCATAGTATTCTCTTATAATCCTTTGTATTTCTGTGGTGTTGGTTGTTATTTCTCTTCTTTCCTTTCTGATTTTATTTTTGTTTTTTTGAGTCCTCTTTCTATTTCTCTCTGATGAGTCTGGCTAAGGTTTATCAGTTTTGTTGACATTTTCCAAGAACCAGCTCCTAGTTTTATTGATCTGTTCTATTGGTTGTTTTAGTCTTTATTCATTCTGCTCCATTCTTTATTATTTTCTTCTCTCTCTTGGCTTTGGGCTTTGTTAGTTTTTTTTTTTTTTTTTTTTTTTTTGCCAACTTCTTTAAGTATAAGGTTAGGTTGTTTATTTGAGATTTTTCTGGCTTCTGAGGGAGGCCTGTATTGCTATAAATTTCCATTTAAAATAGCTTTTATTGCATGCTAAAGATTTTGGACTATAGTGTTTTCATTTTCATTTATGTCCATGTATTTTTTCATTTCCTTTTTGATTTCTTGGTTGACCCATTCATTGTTTAGTAGTATATTGTTTAACCTCCATGTATTTGTGTTCTTTCCATACTTTTTTCTTGTGATTGATTTGTAGTTTTATACTGTTGTAGTTGGAAAAGATGCATGATATAATTTCAATCTTTTTGAATTTTTTGAGACTTATTTTGTGGCCTAACATGTGATCTATTCTGGAGAATGTTCCATGAGCACTTGAAAAGAATGTGTATTCTGGGAGGAGCCAAGATGGTGGAACAGCATGGAAGTTTTTTTTTTTGCATCTTTTTTGCATCCATGAAATACAGCCAGATCACTAAACCATCCTGCACACCTAGAAAACTAATTTGAGGATTAACACAACAATCTGTACAACCTGAACCACAGAACTCAGCAGATATGTGGTGAGGAGAGGTGAACTGGGGGAGAAAGAAGCCGCAGAGGACAGGGAGCTGTTTTTGCTTGCAGAGAGAAGATGGAGATGGGGAAAGACTATGGGAAAAGCACCCCTACACCCCTGGGGGGAGCTGGAAAGAAAGTGGAGAAGTGGAAATAGCCACAGGGACTGACTGAACTAAAAAGGGAGAAAGCAGAGGGTTTAAATTCCATTAAGACTATAAATAGCAGGAGTGCAGAGTCTGAAACTCCACAGCTGAATACCTGGCGGTGCTCTGGTGGGAAGGGCAAATCCCCAGGAGCAGAGTGAAGTACAGGGTGTCTTCAGGCCACATGGGGAGAGGTGGTTCCACTGCTGGGAGGACATTTGGTAGAGGCAGTGAGACCTTCACATGGGCAAAGGTCCCAGCAGACCCTGGAGAATGGCCACATCACTGGTGTTGGAGTAAGAACGTTAAGTAGAAAGCCTAGTGCCAGATGTGTGTTGTGATTTACCATAATCCCTGAAACACCACTGCTGCTACATGATTTCATGAACTTTTTCTGGGGCCGGCTGGCACCCACTGCTGTCTCGGCATCAGCAGCAGCACAGTCCCACAAACATTCCTGGGTGCGGGGGACACTTGGCCATTGCTTGGTGAGATCCTCCCAAAGAGGGTCAAAATGGGTCAAAGCAGCAGTCCCTCAGACGTGAGGGGTCAGGAAACACAGCAGCATTTGAGATAAAACTCAGGAGGGAGGTGCCACCTGGAAACTTGGTGGTCATGGACAGCATAAAAGTGGGGAGTAGACAGAAGCCAGAGACAAAGGACAGGTGTGCGATTGCTGATCAGGGAAAACAGAATTCCAATACTAGAGACTGGGTAACTGACTGATGCCATTTTCACCCCTGCCATGCATATGCATACACACCTACAAGCTCCACAATTATCCGCCCCAATAAGCTAAGCAGCACCATCTAGTGAAGGACAGAGCTGTTACACTAAGCCCTCCCAACTGGGCCAACCTCCCTCTTTAGGACCACTACAAGTCTCTCTGCCTGATTAGTTTATGGACTATAAAGTGCTTCGTACTTTGACTTCTAGAGGAAAATGATGTAATTTCAATAGTTTTTCAGTCTGTTTGCTGGTCCATCTATTAAATTTTTTTTCTTTTTTGTTTCTTTTCTTTTTCTTGAATATGGAAAGAGGAAAAATTTATTTTTGTTTTCAATTTTTATTAAAAACATTTTTCCTTAACTTTTTCCTACTGTATTTTTTACTTTTTTGTAAATTTTTCAAATTCTATTTTACGTCCACCATTTCATTTTATTATACTTCATTGCATTCATTTTTTCAAATGTTTTCCTTTTTTTCTTATTTTTCTCTTTTCTCTTTTTTCCCTTTTTTCTTTTTCCCCTTTTTTCTCTAATCTTTCAAGCTGCTTTCAACACCCAGACCAAAACACATCTAGGATCTAGCATAATTTATTTGATTTTTTTTATGTGTGTGTTGTTTTTAATTTTTTAATTTTATGTTTTTTACCTTATTAATTCCTTTTTTTACTTCAAAAGGATGAAATGAAGGAATTCACCCCAAAAGAAAGAGCGGGAAGAAATGACAGCCAGGGACTTAATCAACAGAGATACAAACAAGATGTCTGAACCAGAATTTAGAATAATAAGAATATTAGCTTGGGCCAAAAATAGATTAGAATCCCTTTCCATGGAGATAAAAGAAGTAAAAACTAGACAGGATGAAATAAAAAATGTTATAACTGAGCTGCAATTTTCAAATGGATGCCATGGTGGCAAGGATGGGTGAGCAGAGCAGTGAATCAGTGATATAGAGGACAAACTTATGGAGAATAATGAAGCAGAAAAAAAGAGGGCAATAGGGGCGCCTGGGTGGCTCAGTTGGTTAAGTATCCGACTTCAGCTCAGGTCATGATCTCATAGTTCAGGAGTTCGAGCCACGTTGGGCTCTGTGCTGACAGCTCAGAGCCTGGAGCCCTCTTCAGATTCTGTGTCTCCCTGTCTCTCTGCTCTTCCCTGCTCATGCTCTGTCTCTTTCTGTCTCAAAAATAAATAATAAAACATTAAAAAAATTTTAAAAAAGAGGGTGATAATGCACAAGAGCATGATTTAAGAATTAGAGAAATCAGTGACTCATTAAAAAGGAACAACATCAGAGTCATAGGGGTCCCAGAAGATGAAGAGAGAGAAAAAGGGGTAGAAGAGTTATGTGAGCAAATCATAACAGAAAACTTTCCTAACCTGAGAAAAGACACAGGCATCAAAATCCAGGAAGCATAGAAGACTCTCATTAGACTCAACAAAAACTGACCATCAACAAGGCATATCATAGTCAAATTCACAAAATACTCAGGCAAGAAAAGAATCATGAAAGCAGCAAGGGAAAAAAGTCCTTACTTTTAAGGGAAGACAGACCAAGTTTGCAGCAGACCTATCCACAGAAACTTGGCAGGCCAGAAAGGAGTGGCAGGATGTATTCAACGTGTGGAGTCAGAAAAAATCTGCAGCCAAGAATTCTTTATCCAGCAAGGCTGTCATTCAAAATGGAAGGAGAGGTTAAAAGTTTCCCAGACAAACAAAACAAAACCTCTCAGAATTCGTGATCACTAAACCAGCCCTGCATGAAATTTTAAGGGGGACTCTCTGAGGGGAGAAAAGATGGAAACAAACAAACAAACAGACAAAAAAACTCCAAAGCAACAAAGACTAGAAAGGACCAGAGAACACCACCAGAAACTCCAAATCAACAAGCAACACAATACCAATAAATTCATATCTTTCAGTATCTACTCTAAACATCAATAGATTAAATGCTCCAATCAAAAGACATAGGGTAACAGAATGGATAAGAAAGCAAGATCTATCTATATGCTGTTTACAAGAGACCCACTTCAAGAAGTAAGTGACCTAAAGACACCTTCAGACTGAAAGTAAGGGGATGGAGAAGCATCTATCATGCTCATGTTTGACAAAAGAAAGCCAGAGTGACCCTACTTATATCAGACAATCTAGACTTTAAAATAAAGACTGTAACAAGAGATGAAGAGCATTATATCATAATTAAGGGGTCTATCCACCAAGAAGACCTAACAATTGTAAGCATTTATGCTCCAAATGTGCAAGCACCTGAATATATGAATCAATTAATCACAAACAAAAAGAAACTCATTGCTAATAATATCACAATAGTAGGGGACTTCAACACCCCATTTACAACAATGCACAGATCATCTAAACAGAAAATCAACAAGGAAACAATGGCTTTGAATGACACACTGGACCAGATGCACTTAACAGATATATTCAGAACATTTCATCCTAAAGCAGCAGAATATACATTCTTCTCTGGTGCACATGGAACATTCTCCAGAATAGATCACATACTGGTACACAAATCAGTCCTCAGCAAGTACAAAAAGATCGAGATCATACTGTGCATATTTTCAGACCACAACGCTATGAAACTTGAAATCAACCACAAGAAAAAATTTGGAAAGGTAACAAATACTTGGAGACTAAAGAACATCCTACTAAATAATGAATGTGCTAACCTAGAAGTTAAAGAGGAAATTAAAAAGTACATGGAAGCCAATGAAAATGATAACACCACATCCCCAAACCTCTGAGACACAGCAAAGGTGGTCATAAGAGGAAAGTATATAGCAATCCAGGCCTTCCTAAAGGAGGAAGAAAGGTCTCAGATACCCAACCTAACCTTATACCTTAAAGAGCTAGAAAAAGAATAGTAACTAAAACCCCAAACCAGCAGAAGACAGGAAATAACAAAGATTAGAGCAGAAATTAATGCTATCGAAACCAACCCCCCCCCCAAACCCCCTAAAAAACAGTAGAACACATCAATGAAACCAGAGCTGGTTCTTTGAAAGAATTAACAAAATTGATAAACCACTAGCCAGTTTGATCAAAAAGAAAAAAGAAAGGACCTAAATAAATAAAATCAAGAATGAAAGAGGAGAGATCACATCCAATACAGCAGAAATAAAACAATAATAAGAGAATATTATGAGCAATTATATGCCAATAAAATGGGCAATCTGGAAAAAATGGACAAATTCCTAGAAACATAGAAACTACGAAAACTGAAACAGGAAGAAATAGAAAATTTGAACAGATCCATAACCAGTAAAGAAATTGAATTAGTAATCAAAAACCTGCCAAAAAACAGGAGTCCAGGGCCAGATGGCTTTCCAGGGAAATTCTACCAAACATTTAAAGAAGAGTTAATACCTATTCTCTTGAAGCTGTATCAAAAAATAGAAATGGAAGGAAAACTTCCAAACTCTTTCTGTGAAGCCAGCATTACCTTGATTCCAAAACCAGACAAAGAACCTACTAAAAAGGAGAACTATAGACCAATTTTCCTGATGAACATGGATGCAAAAATCCTCAACAAGATATTAGCCAACTTGATCCTACAATACATTAAAAAAATTATTCACCATGACCACATGGGATTTATACCTGGGATGCAGGTCTGGTTCAATATCCACAAAACAATCAATGTGATTCATCACATCAATAAAAGAAAGGACAGGAACTATATGATCCTCTCAATAGATGCAGAAAAATCATTTGACAAAATACGGCATCTTTCTTGATAAAAATCCTCAAGAAAGTAGGAATAGAAGGAGCATACCTCAAGATCATAAAAGCCATATACGAAAGACCCAATGCTAATATCATTCTCAATGGGGAAAAACTGAGAGCTTTCCCCCTAAGGTCAGGAACAAGACAGTGATGTCCACTTTCACCACTGTTATTCAGCATAGTATTGGAAGTCTTAGACTCTGCAATAAGTCAACACAAAGAAATAAAAGGCATCCAAATAGGCCAGGAGGAGGTCAAGCTTTCACTCTTCACAGATAACATGATAACCTATCTGGAAAACACAAAAGATCCACCAAAAACCTGATAGATCTGATTCACGAATTCAGCAAAGTTGCAGGGTATAAAATCAATGCACCGAAATCGGTTGCATTCCTATACACCAACAAAGAAGTGACAAAAAGATAAATCAAGGAGTTGATCCTGTTTACAATTGCACCAAAACCATAAAAAACCTAGGAATAAGTCTGACCAAAGAGGTGAAAAATCTATACACTGAAAATTATAGAACACTTATGAAAGAAACTGAGGAATACAGAAAAAAAATGGAAAAGTATTCGATGCTCCTGGATAGGAAGAACAAATATTGTTAAAATGTCAATACTACCCAAAGCAATCTCCATATTCAATGCAATCCCTATCAAAATAACACCAGCATTCTTCACAGAGCTAGAACAAACAATCTTAAAATTTGTATGAAACCAGAAAAGGCCCTGAATAGCCAAAGCAATCTTGAAAAAGAAAACCAAAGGAGGAGGCATCACAATCCCAGACTTCAAGCGGTATTACAAAGCTGCAAACATCAAGAAAGTATGGTACTGGCACAAAAACAGACACTCATATCAATGGAACAGAATAGAGAACCCAGAAATGGACCCACAAACGTATGGCCAACTAATCTTTGACAAAGCTGGAAAGACTATCCAATGGAATAAAAACAGTCTGTACAGCAAATGGGAAAACTGGACAGCAACATGCAGAAGAATGAACCTGGACCACTTTCTTACACCATACACAAAAATAAACTCAAAATGGATGAAAGACCTAAATGTATGACAGGAAGCCATCAAAATCCTTGAGAAGAAAGCAGGCAAAAGCCTCTTTGATCTTGGTCGGAACAACTTCTTACTCAACCCATCTCCAGAGGCAAGGGAAACAAAAGCAAAAATGAACTCCTGGGACCTCATCAAAATAAAAAGCTTCTGCACAGCTAAGGAAACAATAAGCAACACTAAAAGGCAACCTACAGAATGGGAGAAGATATTTGCAAATGATCTACCAGATAAAGGGTTAGTATCCAAAATCTATAAAGAACTTCTCAAACTTAACACCCAAAAAACAAATAATTCAGGGAAGAAATGGGCAAAAGACATGAATAGACACTTCTCCAAAGAAGACATCCAGATGGCCAACTGACACATGAAAAAATGCTCCACATCGCTCATCATCAGGGAAATACAAATCAAAGCCAAAACGAGATACCACCTTACACCTGTCAGAATGGCTAACATTAACAACTCAGGCAATAATAAATGTAGTCGAGGATACGGAGAAAGAGAATTTCTTTTGCATTGTTGGTTGGAATGCAAGCTGGTGCAGCCACTCTGGAAAACAGTATGGAGGATCCTCAAAAAATTAAAAATAGACCTACCCTATGACCCAGAATTTGCGCTACTAGGTATTTATCCAAGGGATACAGGTATGCTATTTCGAAGGGGCATATGCACCCTGGTGTTTATAGCAGTACTATCAACAATAGCCAAAGTATGGAAAGAGCCCAAATGTCCATTGATGGATGAATGGTTAAAGAAGAAGTGGTATATATATATATATATATATATATATATATATATATATACATACACACACACACACACACATACATACAGTGGAGTATTACTCGGCAATCAAAAAGAATGAAATCTTGCCATTTGCAATTATGTGGATGGAACTAGAGGGTAGTAGGCTAAACAAAATTTGTCAGTCGCAGAAAGACAAATATCATATGACTTCACTTATATGAGGACATTAAGATACAAAACAGATGAACATAAAGGAAAGGAATAAAAAATCATATAAAAAACAGGGCTAAATGGGTAAGGGGAATTAAGAAATATACTCCTGAAATCATTGTTGCACTATATGCTAACTTAGATGCAAATTTAATAAGTAAATTAAATAAAATGATAAAAAAAATAAACAACACACACACACAAGAATGCTGAAGAATGATTCTGTTATTGACAGATATGTTAAAATAAGAAGAATATTCAATAGATGCCTATGATCTCATTGGGTGATGCTTTTACTAGCAGAAGTTAACAGGTACTTGATGTGCTTTAACATTTGACAAAAATAAATATCAAAAACAGGAAGTTGTAATAAAAAGGAAAAAGAAAAAGAAAAATGTATATTCTACTACTTTTGGATAGAATGTTTTGAATATATCTGTTATATCCATCTAGTCTAATGTGTCATTCAAAGCCACTGTTTTCTTGTTGATTTTCTGTCTGGAAGATCTACCCATTGATTTAAATGGGATTTAAAATCTCCTACGATTACTGTGTTATTATCAATTTCCTTATGTCTGTTAACAGTTGCTTTTTTTATTTGGGTGCATAAATATTTATGATTGTAATACCTTCTTGTTAATTAGTGCCATTATGATTATATAGTGTCCTTCTTTGTCTCTTTTTAGAGTCTTTGTTTTAATGTCTATTTTTTTTTGATATAAATATTCCTATCCCAGCTTTCTTTTCACTTCTATTTGCATGATAAATGTTTTTTCATCCCTTCACTTTCAATCTACATGTGTCTTTAGGACTGAAATGAGTTTCTTATCGGCACCATATAGATGAGTCTTGCTTTCTTATCTGTTCAGTCATCCTATGTCATTTGCTTGTAGCATTTAATCCATTTACATTTAAAGTAATTATTGTCAGGTATTTACTTATTGCCATTTTGTTACTTGTTTTATGGTTATTTTTGTGGTTCTTCTTTGCTCTTTTCTTGCTCTCTTCCCTTGTGATTGGATGACTTTCTTTAGTGATATGCTTGGATTCATTTCTCTTTATTTTTTGCATGTCTGTTACAGTATTTGATTTGTATAACATCTTATGCATATGGCAGTCTATATTAAGTCGATGGTTGGTTAAGTTTGAACCCATTCTAAAAGCAATGAATTTTTACTCCCTCTTTTTCTGTATATGATGTCATACTTTCCATCCTTTTATTTTATGAACCCCTTGACTGATTTTTATAAATATAGTTGATTTTATTGCTTTTGTGCTTTAACCTTCATACTAGTTTTATCAGTGACTCATATGCAACTTTTATTATGTTTGTATGTACCTGTGTAGTTTTTTCAGTTCTTAATCATCTTACTCCTGATAGTAGCCTTTTCACTCTACTCAAAGAATTCCCTTTAGGTTTTCTTGTAAACTTGGTTTAGTTGTGATGAAATCTTTTAACTTTTTTTCTATCCACACTTGCTGGGTAGAATATTCTTGGTTGCATATTTTTTCCTTTCAGCACTTGGAATATATCATAACATTCTCTTCTGGCTTGCAAAGTTTCTGCTAAAAAATCAGCTGATAGCCTTGTGGGGTTTCCTTTGTATGTAACTATTCTATTTTCTCTTCCTACTTTTAAAATTCTCTCTTAAATACTAGTTTTTGCCATTTTAATTATTGTGTGTCCCTTCTTGTTATTTTTGTTGGAGGCTCTCTGTGCATTCTGGATCTGGATATCAGTTTCTTTCCCTAGGTTGGGGGAATTTTCATCTACTATTTATTTGAATAAATTTTTTCTTTCTTTTTTCTCACTTCTCCTGGGGTCTTATAAGGCAAATGTTATTTTGCTTGATGATGTTACTGAGTTCCCTTCACCTGTTCTCATTTTTTATTCTTTTTCTTCCTTTTTTTTTCCTGTTCAACTTGGTTGCTTTCCATTACCCTGTCTTTTAGCTCGCTGATCTGTTCTTCTGCCTTCTCTAATGTATTGATTCCTTCTAGTGAAATTTTAATTTCATTTATTGAATTCTTCATGTTTAATTGGCTCTTTTAAAAATTTTCTCTCTTTGTTGAATATGTCCTTGAGATTCCTCATTCTTTTCTCAAGTCCAGTAAGAATTTTATGACCATTACTTTGAATTCTCCATCAGGCATATTGCTTATTTCTGTTTCATTTAGCTCCTTTGTTGTCATTTTATTGTTCTTTCATTTGGGAAATATTCCTCTGTCTCTTCATTTTGTCTATCTCTCTTAGTCTGTTTCTGTATGTTAGGAAAGTCAGCTACATCTCCTGCTCTTCAAAGCGGTGGCCTTATGAAGAAAGGGTCTTGTGGTGTCCTATAATGCAATATCCCCTATTCTCCACAGTCAGGCAATTCAGGAGTGTCTCCTATGTGTATTGTATATGTCCTACTATTATGGTTGACTTACATTTACCTTCAGTCCATTCAGGTGCAGTGGACCTCTTTGCCTATTGTGGGCAGAGTTTAGACTCTGTACAGCTAAGGGGCCAGTCTGGGGCCACCTTGGGCTTGCAGTTGGGTTAGATGCCCTCATCCTGTTTACCAGGACCACAGTGACTCTCCTTTTGTCCCCTGAGAGACTTTCATTGGTCAATTGGGCCTGAAGTCAGATCAGATGTGTACCTCCAGTCTGTTGGAGTTGCAGTGACCCCAAACTACAGGGCTCTCTACTTGTGCTTCCTCTTATGAGGTTTTTCTTGGTGGATGGGCCTGGCAGTCTGATCAGATATTTGCCGCCTACCCATTGCTGGGGCTGCAGTAGACCTTCCTCTTCCTCTTTCCCCAGGGCAAGAGTCACTTTGGAGTGGTATTAGCCACTGTTTACTGTTGGGGCTGCTTGTAGAATGAGACATGTCAGATTATTTAGAGGCCCTCCTGCTGAGTGGTGTGGGTTGGATGGGGAAGTTTACAAGAGTGTTTGTTGCAAGTATTTGTCCTGGTTCCCACAGGTGTCTGGGTATAGCCTGGGAGCAGGGGGATAAATGGTGCCTGTCAGTTCTTTTGTTCTTAGAGAAGTCTCCTAAAGACACTTGACCCCCAGTAAAATTCTAAGATTAGTAAATAAATCTCCTTTTTGTATACCATAGGCACTTTTCAGACTGCTGCATCTATACTGTATCTCTAAGTGGTTGTTTGTTATGCTGGCTTTTTAAGGGTAGGGACTCAGTTTCCTATCACCTTCTGTCTGTGTGAGAACTAAGTCTGCTGGATTTTTAAATTCCAGGTGTTATGCCCCACTGATTGTAAAACCTCACAGGTTTAGCCCCTCTGGTTTTCAAAACCAGATGCTATGGGGACATATCTTCCCAGTGCAGGTGTCTCATGTCTGGAGTACCTTGTTGTGGGGTCATTTCCTCTCTCCTGTCCATGCTTATGATGTCCCTCCCATTTGTAGTTAGTGTCATAGTTTAGTTTCCCAACCAGGACTCTGTCCTTTCTACCATTTTTGATGTGGCCTCTTGTCTATGATTGATTGTGTAGAGTGTATTCTGGTCTTTGGTTCATTTTCTGGGTTAATTGCACTGATGTGGCTGTTATCTGGGTGTATCCATGAGACAAAGCGAGCTTTGGATCCTTCCATTCCATCATCCTCCCCTGTCAGATCCTCACCTATTTCTTTTCATGTTTTTTAAAAATATGGATACTGGAAAATTTAAGATTATGTTGGGTACTTCTACTTTTGGCTCAGATTATATTTCTATTAGATAGAAATGGCTTGGGGTATTGGTTAAAATAGCATATTTTCATATTCTATTCTCAGAGACTCTGATTGATGCTTAAGGTTAGTGTTAGGGAGGAAAAATTTACTCTGCCTTTCAGGGTACTTCTAGCTGAACTAAGAATCAAATTGACATGAGACAGATTAACAGGAGAAAATCAAATTTAATAGCATACATATGAGAAATCCACACAGATATGGAAATTCCAAAGATAGTCAAGCAATATGAAGCTTACTTGAGCCAAAGAGAGAGGCAGGGTTCTGAAGAAACAAATAGGTAAAATGTCATTAATAGGAAGGCAAGGGGAGATGTTTGGAAACCAAAGGTTGCCCTATGATGTAGATACATTTCTTAGGTAAAGAGGAATCTTTGTTCTTACTCTCCTCCTGGTAAAAGCAGGCAGTTAAGGGGGAGGTGAAGATTTTTTCCTGAATCTGCTGGGTTTTGATGATTTTTAATTTAAAATAATGTTCATGCCAGAGTGGCCCATCAGTAGCCAGGAATCTACATTTTAAAACAGGCATCCTAGGGGTGCCTGGGTGGTTCATTGGTTAAGTGTCCAACTTTGGCTCAGGTCATGATCTCGTGGTTCACGAGTTTAAGCCCAGCTTCAGGCTCTGTGCTGACAACTCAGAGCCTGGAGCCTGCGTCAGATGCTGTGTCTCCCTCTCTCTCTGCCCCTCTCCCACTCACACTCCATCTGTCTGTCTCTCTCTCTCTCAAAAATAAATAAACATTAAAAAAATAAAAGGTAAAACAAGCATCCTAGATGTAATCTAAGGACCAAACTTTGAAAAAATAAAACTGGAGTATAGGGTAGTCGCTGAGACACACGATTGAGTAATAATAGATGGTCCTAGTCCATTTGGGCTACTGTAACAAAATACCAGACTGAGCAGTTTATAAACAGTAGAAATTTATAATCTGAGATCAGGGCACCAACCTACTCACGGGAGGTTTCCTCTTTCAATTCACAAATTTCTTGTATTATCACATGGCACATGGGGCAAGGGAGCTCTCTGTGACCTCTTTTATAAAGATACTATACCCAATCATGAGGGCTCATAATTGCCTCCCAAAGTTCCTAGCTCCTAATGCCATCATCTTGGGCATTAGGTTTTTAACACATGAATTTGTGGGAGGACACAAAAGTTTAGATGCTAGTAGTGATTAAATAAAAAATGATAAAGTCTATGACAGAAAGTCCAGTTTGTTGTACAATATCCTATAAACTGAAACATCTGACTGAGGGGAGGTGAATCAAAGTAGATTTTCCAGGAAAATAATCTTCATTCAAAGTACTGAGGAGAAGTTAGTCAGGGGAAGGCGAGGTCCTTATTCCAGCTAAAGGGACCACTGCAAAGGTCAAAGGAGACACGGGGAGAGCTTGGTATATTGTAGGAGGAAGAAAAATCAATAGGATTTGAGATTGATAGGATGTGGAAAGATAAGTTTGAGGAAGTAGTCAAAGATTACACCAAGATATGAAAATACTAAAAATATCTAGATACAGACTAAAACAATACATCAATTAAAGTGATAGTTATTAAGATTAAAGCTTCCTTTAGAAAGATTTTTGTGATAATAAAGGAAGTAATATATGTGAAATTTAAGGACTTACAGTAGAAATTTCTTTGAGGCTTTAATCTCAAGCAAAGCTATATCTCTCCTTCATCTTTTGTTTGTTTTTAATCAAGACTGAATCTTATAATTTTGTTTTTTCTTTGTTGTTATGGTTTGGAAATGCAAATCAAAATTGTGCCCCTATTTACGCCTATACATGATAAAATGGTTCAGATTTCTGCATTTTAGTTTTATTAGTTGAATTGCTATTTTTCTCCCCTTAAATTCCTTTGACTCCTATGTTTTCAATTAATTTATTCTTTTGTGTTGTATGCAATATTAACCTCATTTTGTGTGTGTTGTGAACAAAGCAAGGTATAAATAAACATGGAATAATTTGATTCTGGGAAAATGATGCTGTACATACCAAACGTGATTATAAGAAGGGTTTTTTTTTTTAACTGTGAAAGTTGAGAAGTACAAAGATAAAATTTTTGAAAACACAGATTCTGCCTTGCTTAATCTATGATGTTGTAGGAGCCAAGGGCAGGCCACCCCAGGATGGGCCATTTTGGCATGAACATTATTTTGAGTTAAAAATAATCAAAATCCAGAAAATTCAGGAAAAGATCTTTACCTCTCCCCTCAACTGCCTGCTTGTATCAGGAAGAGAGCTACTAACAGAGATTCCTCTTTACATAAGAAACTTATCTACCACATAGGGTAACATTTGTTTTCCAAACATTTCCCCTCACCTTCCTGCTAATGACTTTTTACCCCTTTGTGTCTTCAGACCCCTATACCCCTCTCCTTGGCTTGTATAAGCCTCATGTTGCCTAACTACCTTTGGAATTTCCATGTCTGTGTGGATTCCTCATATGTATGCTATTAAATTTGATTTTTACCTGTTAATTTGTCTCATGTCAATTTGATTCTTAGTTCAGCTAGAAGGACCTTGAAAGACAGGGGGGATTCTTCCTCCTTAACATTATTTACCACTAACTTAACAACAAGAATTCCTATGCCTATTGCATGTAGATGGTCCTGGTAGGCTAGTGGTAAAGGGGGTTGTCCATTCTCTCAATGGGATTTTGTATCTATTTCCCTTTGTATATCACTTGTCAGGTATGAGTTCATGAATTTATTTTATTTAGTTTTTCTATAATATGTGTTCCTCCCAAATGCTTTCCATTACCTAACAATCACATGGAAACTAGATTTCAATAAAAATATTATCAATCTCTTGTATTGATCTGTCTAAACTGAATGGTAAAGTTATGCATTGTTTTTCATATCTTTGTAGTCACATGGGGAATATATTTCATATGTAGTAATAGGAGTTGGCATTTATATGATAATTTCTATTTATTGCAGCTATTATCTTCTACTCCAGTGAATTGCAGAGTTCTGGGGAAATTGTTCTGAGGATTTCTTCCTAAGCTAGGAAGGAGTATATATCCCAAACGGAATTACAAAGTATTTTCTCAACTTTCTCACTGCAAGGTTTTAAAATTGGTGTGGAGCATTGTTACAGAGAAGTTGAAATTGGTTCTGTACTTTTAACTTTTATTTTATTAGAAAAGTAAAACCATTCATTATAAAGTAATGCATGTGGGTTAAAACTCTAGGATCCTTTTCTGGTTCCCACAATGCCATACACTCCTTACTTGCTTATGTCTCCCTGATTCTTCTTCTAAGTTTGCTCCTTTTTCTTCCTTAGCATTCTCAAGGGCTCAGCCATTTGCCTTTTTTTTTTTTTTCCTTTTCTGTCTATACTCTCTACTTCAGTGATCTGCTCTAGTTCTCTGGGCTAAAATACATCTGTATGCTGATGACTCCCAAATTCATATCAATAGCATTAATCTTTTTTTGAGTTCCAGATATGTATCTCCATTTGGATTACTCATAGGCATTTCAAAGGAGGATTCTGGATTTCTTCTTGCCTAGATGTGTGTCTTTCCAGTCTATCCCATCTTAAAATCAACTTTGTCCACTCAGTTGCTCAGATAAGACCTAAAAGCCATTATTAATTCTTCTCTTCTTCCATGTTTAAAGGATGAAGACAGTGATAAGTAACATTTATTGAGCACTTTAGTATGTACCAAGTCCACCTCTAAGGACTTAATTCCATGAAATAGGCCCAGTTATTATATTCATCTTACAATGAAAAAACTGACAGATAAAGAGGTTGTGTGAACTTGTTCAGTAAGTTGTGGAGCTGAGATCTAATCCAAGAGAAAGGCTGGTTGGTTCTGCCTCCAAAGTCCAACCAGACTTTGTCCACTTATCTCTATTTTCACTGCTAAAGTGTAGTCTAAGTCAGAATCCTCTCCCTGCTGGACTTTCTCAACATCTCTAACCAGCTTCTATTCTTACTCCAATTCACATCATTTTACAAGTCTCTCTCTCTCTCTCTCTCTCTCGCTTGCTCTCTCTCTCTCTTATTGTATGTAAGTCAAGGTAGAACACTCCAGTAACTTCCCTGGAACCAAAAAATAAAATATGCTCCTCAGGGCTTACAGATTATTAGAATATTTGGTCTTCAACCTCTTCAACTTCACTCAAACAATTCTTCTTTCCCTCTTTTTTCAGACTCCAGACCCACATGTCTTTTTAGTTTTTGAGAAAACAACAGTTTTTCATACCTCAACGTTTTTCTACTTGCTATTCCCTCTGCCTGGAATGATTTTTCCTCAGATTGTTTAATGTCTTGCTCTTTCCCCTCATTCAGGTTTCATTGCACTTGTTATTTCCTTAGAGTCAATGCTCCAACTATAATGCCTCCCCAACCAACTTATGAGCTATCCCATTTTGCTGCTTTATTTTTTTTAGAACACTTATTAGTATCTGTTATTACCTTATAGTTTCTTGTCTTTGTTTACTGTCCTGCCCTTAACTCTAACTAGACTGCTGTGTTGGCAGAAATTCTGTCAATAGACTCACTGTATTATTTTCAGTTCCAGAATATTGCTTGGCACTCAATAAATACTTGTTGTTGAATATATTTTCTTTTCCTGAGGAATTGTTCAATGATGAGTAGTTGCTATTGCTGCTGCTGTTATAGCTCTGTGGCCAGGACAAACTGCTATCTTTGACACAACATCCCCAAGGAATTTTCAACTACAGTGAGAAAACTAATAATTGCCTTGTCAACTTTTCAAAGATACAGCTCACCAGGGCTGGGACTAGGGTAAGGTGAGTAAAGCATTTGCATTGGGCCCCAAATCCTTCAGTGATCAAGATAAATAATATTGCAGTAACAAATAATAATGCAATACCAAAATTTAAAAATTAATGTACTATTAAAAACAGTGAAATTGGGGGGCACCTGTGTGGCTCAGTTGGTTGAGCATCCGACTTTGGCTCAGGTCATGATCTAGCGGCTTGTGAGTGAGAACCCTGCATTGGGCTTTCTGCTGTCAGCATGAAGCCTGTTTTGGATCCTCTGTTCCCCCCTCCCCCCACCCCCCACAACTCCTCTGCTTGCTCTTTCTCTCAAAAATAAAAAAATCTTAAAAAAAATGAAATTGGCAAAATGGCCCAAACAAAGGGCTACTTGCCTTTGTCAATAAAGTCTACAGTTCTCAGTGAACTCTGAGATCTATGAGGGCAGAGATCTTTCTTTGATCAATACTCTTCACCGTGTCTGCTTAGAATAGTGCTATAGACATAGTAGGCATTTGTAAATGTTTTGTGAATTTCTAAATTATTTTTATCTCAAGAAAGAAAATGTAAATATTTACCGTGTGTAAAGTACTGACATTTTTACTATGAGCTAAAAAAGAGTTTAAGATATGGCCCCTGCCCTCTAGATGGGTCAAGATCACAAGATGAATTTAAGATTAGAAGACACTAGTGAAGACAAACCTCAGCTTCAGCTTTCTGTGCTACTTTAAAGGCTTTTTCTCTGTCTCAGTGTTTTGTGTTGATACTTTTTTTCTTGTCTTTGTGAAGTCCATCTTTCTTCCTTCAATCTTGTTTTTCTTTTCCTAGTCTCCTATACATTTCCTACTTCCCAGGGCCAGTGTAATTCTGTCAACTGTAGGAAATGGGGAAGAAAGAAGAGTAGTCAACATGATTTTTCATCCTGGAATTGATGCTCCACAGGTGAAAATACTCAGCCCCAGGCCATCAAGAGTTCTTATTCCTCTAACTTGATCATTTCTTAGTTTTCAACATCCATTCTGAGTCTCACTGACACAGCTGAACTCTGTGCACTAACCATAATTAAAGTTGGGTCATTTCCCTACAGCAGAAGTATAGGAAAAAATAATAGCAATGGTGATTTCTTGTATTTACCTCCATATGCATAAGGATTGTTTCTTTAAAAAAAATTATAGTTGACTTTATGTATGTAGATATACTTGGAGATCCTTTTTTAACCTGTGAAGCCTAAACTTCTCTTATTTTAGAAGACAAGATCATTATAATTTCAGTTCAGTATTTTTCTAGGCTGTTAGAATTGTTTCCTTTTATGACATTTGACAGTAATACATCATCCATTATTATCAACTCAAGGGTAAATTAATTCTAACAGTTTTACCTGCTGGGATCCCTTTTTTGTTACCTCTCACTGAGAGGGAGAAAATAAAAAAAAATTATCAAAGTCCCTGATATAGTTAGTAGAGTTAAAAATCTGTTGGGTTGATGGAGAATATGCTTCTCTGGGGAAAGTAAATTAATACAATGTTTTTCAGAAAAAAATTGCCAATATATATGAATATTAAAATGGTACAAATCATATCTTACAATTATGCTTTGGAAATTATATACTATGAAAATAATACAAAATGTGGGGAAGTATAGTTGCATAAAGATGTCATTGCATCATCTGGAATAGTGAAAAATCAGAAGCAATCTAGGTGTCCAACAAGAAATAAACAATTGGTAAGAAAAAATTATAAAACCTGATGACTATTTGGGTACACATCAAAATAATACTTCAAAATTTTCTTAATCACGTGGGGAAATGCTCGGTTATAGACCCAGGGTACAAAATTGCATATAAAGTTAAATCTTGAGTAGGTAAAGAAGAATTACATAGGGAAATTCCATCTAAAGGGTGATTTGCCCAAAGGGTAATAGTGATAGCTTCTGGGTAATGACTTCATAAATAATGTTTTTATTTATAGTTTTCTATATTTTAAAAATGTCTGCAGTAAATATAGGCCACATTGATAACTGAAAGAAACAAACTGTTTATAAGTGCAGTGGCTCTTCCTTCAATTTGAGATTATCCCCTGGAGTTCTGCTCCAGTTGTGATCACCTCCAGAACCTTAAGATTTCTCAGCTGCCTAATAAACCAGAGAACAGAATGATCTGGACGATTCATCCAGGATTTGGCTGGAGCTGCTATATTCATCACATGGTCCTCCTGTTCCTGAGCAACTATTGTGGGGTTTATGAGCCCTGGAAGGGCTAGCAAGTTAGAGGCGGAATTAGCTGCATTCTGATCTCTGTTACACAGATGTGGCTTTCATTGATTTTTATGGGAGTTTTGTGCACATAATGGAGAGAAAAATGTCTCTGATTTGTTTTAATTTAGCTTGAGCAGTAACCCTGTACTAATGTGATTCCTTCTATAAGAGGCATATCTGCTTTCATTTTTGTTTTTTTTAGCCATGGAAAGTATTGGCTTAGATTTCTTTGATCAAAGAAATGCCAATGACTTCAGGTCAACCTAGGCACTTGCATCTGAGTCATGTTATTATTTACTTTTTTTTTTTTGGCTCAAACATTTAATCATCTCAGTTATAAGTTAATGAAACCAAGATATGTGTAGTGTTCCATATCTCTTCCCATCCTTCCCCTATTCCATTCAGATTAGGCACATGTTTCTCGACTTTTGCACTACTGACATTTTGAGATACATAATTTTTGCTATGGAGGACTGTCCTGTGCGTTGCAGGATGTTTAGCAGCATCCCTGGCCTCTACCCACCAAATGCTGATAGCACTCCTTTCCTCCAGTTGTGACAAAATGACGAAATGTCTCCAGACATTCCCAAATGTACTCTGAAGGTCAAAATTGCTTTCAACTGAGAACTAGACAAAGTTCTAGTTTGTTGAGATTAAACAAAATTTAAAGAAAAGAAAACTAAGTGGATTATAATAATTTTAAATTATTTAATGTTATTAAAATCATTAATACTCTTCTTGTTTAGGAACTAATTTAAGATAGCTAGAAAAAACCTTCATATTCTTCAGCAAAATTAAACAAAAATTCTGAAAGTCATAATCATAAGAGAGAAGATTGAAGTTGGAGTTCATCAAAATTAAAAAAAAAGATGCATATCAAATGACTGCTAGGGAAATTAATAAGAAATCAGAAATTTGGAGAAAAGATTTGCAAAACATATATCTGGCAAAAAACTTATGTCCAGAATGTATAAAGATTTCCTACAGTAAAAAAGACCTGATGCAAAAGACTTAAATAGGCATTTCACAAAGGAAGATATAAAAATGGTCAATGAACACAGGAAAAAGAGCTCAACATCATCAGACATTAGAAAACCACACATAAATATGAAAAGTGAAGTGACATTACAAAACTTCCAGAATGGCCAAGAAAACTGTTGACAAGTGTATGAGCAGATGGAACTGCTAGAAGATAGGAGTCTAAATTCTATATTCCTGAAGGGACTCTTTGCAAAAAGGTTGAGCAGTTTCTTATATGGTTAAACATATATGAGTCCCATGACTAAGCAATTACCCTCCTAGACGTTTTCTCAAGAGAAATAAAAACACATTGGCAAAATACCTTGCACAAGGATGTTCATAGTATGTGGTTCATTACACTCTAATACCAGAAACAACCTCCAGGTTCATCAAAAGGAGAATAGGTAAACAAAATGTGGCATAGTCATACAATGCATATTATTCTGCAACAGGAAGGAGCAAAATATTGATATACATGAAAATATGAATAAATTTTACAGACATTTTTCTGAGTGAAAGAAGCTGTAAACAAAGGCATACTTATTTACTATGTAATTAGATTTATTTGAAGTTCTAGAACAGGCAAAACTAATCCATGGTTAAAAAAAATAGGTGGATTGACTAAGAAGTGGCATCAGTGAACTTTCTGGAATTATGGAAAGAAATATTTTATATCTTAATGAAAGTGTGGGTAATTTGTTAAAATTCTTCAATCTGAACATTTAACATTTGTGCATTTTACTGAATGTAAATTTTACTCTCTTCCTCCCAAAAAGAAAACAACAACAACATAACACTACTGAATTCTAATAGGTTTGCTTGCCACTGTATGAATTAAAGATTCTGGAATTATTTTTAGTATATTGTCAGCTTGAGAAAATGAGTAAACATATTGAGGATAATGGGAGTGGGTTTCTAAATGTTGGAGAAGGGAATTACAAATTTGGAAAGATGGAAGACTAGAAATGCACCCTGTGGTGCATTCGATTTGGAGGCATTATAATAAACTCACTGTGTGTGTGTGTGTGTGTGTGTGTGCGTGCGTGCGTACGTACATACATATATTTTCTATCTTTCCTAGCTTTGCACGCTGAGGAAGCTTAGAAACAATGCTACTCCAGTAGCTATGAGTAAACCTAGTGCCCTAGTGCTTGGCTATTAAATACTGCTCTCTAACAGAAACCAGTGCTCCATGGAGAAATGGTTGATATCCAGGACCAACATGGAAAAGCATAAGATAAATCTGAGATATTTTGTTACACTAGAAAATAATGAATTGCTTAGAGAATGATGAAGACTTGTTAAAAGGACACAAGAGCCAGCTTGAAGGGGCTCCCAATGGGACAAATTAGACTTCTAAAAATGATAGTAAAGGATTTTATTGGATAAAATAAAAATCCATGAATCTATAATAATGTGAATAAATAAATAAGGAGCAGAAAAATCTCTTCCTTATAACAGAATGTCAACAAACAGATATAGAAGGATTTTGGAGTTAGGATATCGATAAGTATTAAAATTAGTAGGTGAAGTTTGATGAGGAACAGGAAATTTTTGTTACTTAAAGATTCTCCTATAAATTGCAGGCCCATTAAAAATAGTATAATGGTAATTTTTCTGTGAAGAAACCGGGTTATACCACCTTTATTAAGTTATCGAAGTTAACGTCACCCATATTGAGACATACAAACATCAGGTGGCATCTAACATACTGCAGTGAGGGCACAACATCACTTTTTGGTAATCCTGTCCAAAATGCATATGTTGAATTCAATAATGGAAACCTCGAATAAATGTTGATCTTTATGGCTTCAAAAATCTACAGTCAAGAATGCCAGAGATAGGCTAAGAAACAATTCTAATATTAAGGAAACCACAGTGATAGGACACAAGCCAAAGTGAATCTTGGGCTGAGAGAGAGAGAGGAAAAAAAAAACCTGGCTGCAAAACACTTCACTGATATGATTTATGATATTTGAATATTAACTGTGGGTTAGAATACTAAATTTAAATTTCCTGTTTTTCCTAATTATACTGCTATGCAAGAAAATTCCATTTTTAAAGGAAGAACACACCAAAAATTTAAAAAATGAAACATTTCTCTGGGGGTGACCGGATGACTCAATCAGTTAAGCATCTGACTTCAGCTCAGGGCATGATCTCCCAGTTCATGAGTTCGAGCCCTACGTCAGGCTCTGTGCTGACAGCTTAGAGCCTGGGGCCTGCTTCAGATTCTGTTTCTCCCTCTCTCTCTCTGCCTCTCCCTCACTCACACTCTGTGTCTCTTTCTCTCTCAAAAATAAAAAAAAAAAATTAGAAAAAATGAAGCATTTCTCTAATTTACTCTCGAATGACTCTGAAAAAAGTGTATATGCACGCATGTGCACACACACACACAACACACACACACATATATTATATATATATAATATATATATGAGACACATATATTATATATATACATATATTATATACATATATACATATATTATGTATATATATTATATATATATATATATATATATATATATATATATATATATATGAGAAAGAGAGAGGATGATAAGGCCAATGAGAAAAATATAAAAATTGATGAATCTGGATATAGGATAAATTGGATTTTCTTGCAGCATTTTTGTAATTTTTCTGTGGGTTTAATTGAAATAAAAAGTTTCAGCTAAAAAAAAGTAAAGCAAAAATGCAAAAGATACGTAAGGGTAGTAAAGCTGAATTTCAATAAGCAGATGTATTAGTTTCTATTGCTGTGTAACCAATGATCACAAATTTATCAGCTTTAAACAACACACACATTTATTATCTCATGGTTTCCATGGGGCACAATTCTAGGTATAGCTTATCTCAGTATCTCACAAGATTACTATCAAGATATTGTCTGGGCTGCATTTTCATTTGGAGACTTGATTGAGGAAGAGCCTGCTTCCAGGCTTATTAAATTTGTTGACAGAATCCATTTCCTTATGGTTGTATGACTGAGAGTCTAGCTTTTTTACTGGCTATTAGCTAAAGACTGATTCCAAAGGGTGTCCACAATTTCCTGCCAAGTGGTCCTCTCTACAGGCAGTTCAAAACATGGCCATTCACTTCTTGAAGGCCAGCAGAAGAGTGTCTTACTCCAGTCTGCTGAGATAGTTCTTACAGCATAGACAAGGGAATAACATTTCATCCCTTTGCCATATTCTATTTGTTGGAAACAAGTTACAGGTCCCATTCCATGCTCTAGGGAGGGAATTACACAAAGCTGTGGGCACAAGAAAGTGGGTATTATTAGGGGGCAGTCAAGTTTATCTGCCACAGCATGGAATTACTAAATCGAATGTGATTTATCAACTCCTACATCATTTTCTATATTCAATTTAAACTAAGAAATGGAAATATTATTTTATTGATGGTATATATTTGCGAGAAACAATTGAAAAATTTTTTAAGGTTTATTCATTTTCAGAGACAGAGAGAGACAGAGTGTGTGTTGCGGAAGGTGTAGAGAGAGAGGGAGACACAGAATCTGAAGCAGGCTCCAGGTTCTGAGCTGTCAGCACAGACATGGGGCTCGAACTCACAGACGAGATCATGACCTGAGCTGAAGTCAGACGTTTAACCAACTGAGCCACCAGATGCCCTGAGAGAAACAATTTTAGATGCTGGATAAAGTGTCATTTTTTAATTTCCATGCAGAATCTTTAGAAAACATTTTTTTAAATATTTCAGAAATATCTTACATTATTAATCCCACCTCATAAAGGTGTTTGGTCATAAATGCTATATACTAAATATGTCTGATTTTCTACTGAGGTAATATAATTGTACTTACCTGCTTCTTTTTGAACTGGGTATTATCCTTCAGATTGAAAGTGAGGGGATGGAGAACTATCTATCATGCTACTGGAAGTCAAAAGAAAGCTGGAGTAGCCATACTTGTATCAGACAAACTAGACTTTAAATTAAAGACTGTAACAAGAGATGGAGGAGGGCATTATATAATAATTACAGGGTCTATCCATCAGGAAGAGCTAATAATTACAAATGTCTATGCGCTGAATACGGGAGCCCCAAATGTATAAAACAATCACAAACATAAGCATAATCCAAACATTATGGATAAGAATGTGGTAATTACAGGGGACTTTAATACCCCACTAACAACAATGGATAGATCATCTAGACACAGAATCAATAAAGAAACAAGGGCCCTGAATGATACATTGGATCAGATGGACTTGACAGATATATTTAGAACTCTGCATCTCAAAGCAACAGGTTATACTTTCTTGTCGAGTGCCCATGGAACATTCTCCAAGATAGATCACATACTGGGTCACAAAACAACCCTTCATAAGTATACGAGAATTGAGATCATACCATGCACTTTCAGACCACAATGCTATGAAACTTGAAACCAACCACAGGAAAAAGTCTGGAAAATCTCCAAAAGCATGGAGGTTAAAGAACACCCTACTAACGAATGAGTGGGTCAACCAGGCATTAGAGAAGAAATTAGAAAATATATGGAAACAAATGAAAATGAAAATACAACAACCCAAATGCTTTGGGATGCAGCGAAGGCAGTCCTGAGAGGAAAATACATTGTAATCCAGGCCTATCTCAAGAAACAAGAAAAATCCCAAATACAAAATCTAACAGCACACCTAAAGGAAATAGAAGCAGAAGAGCAAAGACACCCTAAACCCAGCAGAAGAAGAGGAATAATAAAGATTAGAGCAGAAATAAACAATATAGAATCTAAAAAAACTGTAGAGCAGATCAATGAAACCAAGAGTTGGTTTTTTGAAAAAATCAAAAAAATTGATAAACCTCTAGCCAGGCTTCCCAAAAAGAAAAGGGAGAGGACCCAAATCGATAAAATCATGAATAAAAATGGAATTATTACAACCAATCCCTCAGAGATACAAGCAATTGTCAGAAATACTATGAAAAACTATATGCCAACAAACTGGACAACCTGGAAGAAATGGACAAATTCCTAAGCACCCACACACTTCCAAAACTCAAACAGGAAGAAATAGAAAATTTGAACAGACCCATACCAGTGAAGAAATTGAATCAGTTATCAAAAATCTCCCAACAAATAGGAGTCCAGGACCAGATGGCTTCCCTGGGGAATTCTACCAGACATTTAAGGCAGAGATAATACCTATCCTTCTCAAGCTGTTTCAAAAAATAGAAAGGGAAGGAAAACTTCCACACTCATTCCATGAAGCCAGCATTACTTTGATTCCCAAACCAGACAGAGACCCAGCAAAAAAAGAGAACTA
>NW_024412400.1:55873450-56022270 GCF_014898765.1 Herpailurus yagouaroundi
AAAAAAAAAAAAAAAAAAAAAAAAAGAGAACTATAGGCCAATATCCCTGATGAATACGGATGCAAAAATTCTCAATAAGATACTAGCAAATCAAATTCAACGCATATAAAAAGAATTATTCACCATGATCAAGAGGGATTCATTCCTGGGCTTCAGGGCAGGTTCAATATTTGCAAATTAATCAATGTGATACATCACATTAATAAAAGAAAAGATAAACACCATAGGATCCTGTCAATTGATACAGAAATAGCATTTGACAAAATTCAGCATCCTTAATAAAAACACTTGAGAAGGTTGGTATAGAAGGAACATACTTAAACATCAAAGCTCACAGCTAATATCATCCTCAATGGGGAAAACTGAGAGCTTTCCCCCTGACATCAGAAACATGACAGGGATGTCCACGCTCACTGCTGTTGTTTAACATAGTGTTGGAACGTCTAGCATCAGCAATGAGACAACAAAAGAAAATCAAAGGCATCAAAATTGGCAAAGATGAAGTTAAGCTTTCACTTTTTGCAGATGACATGATATTATACATGGAAAATCTGATAGACTCCACCAAAAGTCTGCTAGAACTGATACATGAATTCAGCAAAGTCACAGGATACAAAATTAATGTACAGAAGTCAGTTGCATTCTTATACACTAATAATGAAGCAACAGAAAGACAAATAAAGAAACTGATCCCGGTCACAATTGCACCAAGAATCATAAAATACCTAGGAATAAACCTAACCAAAGATGTAAAGGATCTGTATGCTGAAAACTATAGAAAGCTTATGATGGAAATTGAAGATACAAAGAAATGGAAAAAACATTCTGTGCTCATGGATTGGAAGAATAAATATTGTTAAAATGTCAATACTACCCAAAGCAATCTACACATTCAATGCAATCCCAATCAAATTCGCACCAGCATTCTTCTCAAAACTAGAACAAGCAATCCTAAAATTTGTATGGAACCAGAAAAGAATCCAAATAGCCAAAGTAATATTGAGGAAGAAGACCAAAGTGGGAGGAATCACAATCCCAGACTTTAGCCTCTACTACAAAGCTGTCATCATCAAGACAGCATGGTATTGGCACAAAAACAGACACATAGACCATTGGAATAGAATAGAGACTCCAGAATTGGACCCACAAAAGTATGACCAACTAATCTTTGACAACGCCAGAAAGAATATCCAATGGAAAAAAGACAGTCTCTTTAACAAATGGTGCTGGGAGAACTGGACAGCAACATGCAGAAGAATGAAACTAGACCACTTTCTCACACCATTCACAAAAATAAACTCAAAATGGATGAAGGACTTGAATGTGAGACAGGAAACCATCAAAACCTTAGAGGAGAGAGCAGGAAAAAACCTCTCTGACCTCAGCCGTAGCAATCTCTTACTCGACACATTCCCAAAGGCAAGGGAATTAAAAGCAAAAATGAACTACTGGGACCTCATGAAGATAAAAAGCTTCTGCACTGCAAAGGAAACAAACAACAAAAGTAAAAGGCAACCGGTGGAATGGGAAAAGATATTTGCAAATGACATTATCGGACAAAGGGCTAGTGTCCAAAATCTATAAAGAACTCACCAAACTCTGCACCCAAAAAACAAATAATCCAGTGAAGAAATGGGCAGAAGACATGAATAGACACTTCTCTAAAGAAGACATCCAGTTGGCCAACAGGCACATGAAAAGATGCTCAATGTCGCTCCTCATCAGGGAAATACAAATCAAAATCACACTGAGACATCATCTCATGCCAGTCAGAGTGGCTAAAATGAACAAATCAGGAGACTATAGATGCTGGAGAGGATGTGGAGAAACGGGAACTCTCTTGCACTGTTGGTGGGAATGCAAACTGGTGCAGCCACTCTGGAAAACAGTGTGGAGGATCCTCAAAAAATTAAAAATAGATCTACCCTATGACCCAGCAATAGCACTGCTAGGAATTTCCCCAAGGGATACAGGAGTACTGATGCATAGGGGCACTTGTACCCCAATGTTTCAACACTTTCAACAATAACCGAATTATGGAAAGAGCCTAAATGTCCATCAAGTGACGAAAGGATAAAGAAGTTTTGGTTTACATACACATGGAATACTACTTGGCAATGAGAAAGCATGAAATATGACCTTTTGTAGCAACGTGGATGAAACTGGAGAGTGTTATGCTAAGTGAAATAAGTCATACAGAGAAAGACAGATATCATATATTTTCACTCTTATGTGGATCCTGAGAACCTTAACAGATGACCATGGGGAAGGGGAAGAGGAAAAAAAAGTTAGAGAGGGTGGGAGCCAAACCATAAGAGACTCTGAAAAACAGAATAAACTGAGGGTTGATGGAGAGTGGGAGGGAGGGGAAAGTGGGTGATGGGCATTGAGGAGGGCACCTGTTGGGATGAGCACTGGGTGTTGTATGGAAACCAATTTGACAATAAATTTCATATTAAAAAAATGAATTGGGTGTTTTCATGTGTCTTATAGGTATCATCATGTGACTTGCTTTGATCAATGAAATGCAGGTGAAAGCCTTCATTGCCCATGTGATCTGCCATATTCATCTTTATCTGGCTCACATATTTGAAAAAAAATATGGTACAAATGAGTTTCTATCAGCTTAGATCCCTTAGTGGTTACAATAGGCAGAATCTCCATACCAACTTAAGTTGGATGTATGGTAAAGATGAGAATTGAAGTCTTGTGTTAGGTGATTGTTATTTTTGACTTTTTTTTTTTTGTTATTGTAGCATGGCCTCATCTATCCTGACTGGTATTGGAATTTGTAGCCAGAATTGGGATGCTACTACAACAAAACTGTAGATTATGTAGTATTGGCTTAATAGTCAATTGATTGGTGATAAGGAAACAGAAACTGAGAGCATGATGATTTGTCATATTCAGAAAGGATGTATTTGGTAATAGTGTCACCTAGGAAGCAGATCATGTACTTAGTGATTCTTGCATTAGGGGGAAACGTTTAGAAAGAATAACGTGAGTTCTATGTGTTGATTGCTGATTTCACTGGTAAAGAAATATCAAGAAAGACGTTACTTTTGGTGTATAAGTTCAGAGTCCAATGCCATCCAATATCAGCAGTGCAAGCCACAGTGTTTATATCCAGTGAAGTGGCAGAGGGTTCTTCCCCAGAATAGTCATACTCTGTGGTTTGGGAGCTGTTTCCAGCTGCAAAGCTTTAAAGCCTTACCTACTAGTTCTCATGGGAGTCCTGGAAGTCACCTAACGTCATTCGATAAATCTCATTTCCGCTTAAACTTGCCTCATGTGTTTTGTTGTTAATCATTGAGAATCTGTATGCCTACTTACACATTCACTGAGATATTTTTATTAAGTACTCACTGTGCGATAGGTACTGGGCTGGATCCTGGAAAAATAGCCATGAACATGACCTTAATTTCTAAATTGGGCTTTGACCTTAAATTCTAAATTGTTAGCATTGTTTATGACTTTATTGTAGAGGAGGAAAATTTTTCTTTTACTCATCTTAGGTTCTCCACCTGGGGCCCAGTAAACTAGAGTCACAAAGAGAGATTAACAAGAGAAAAACAAATAGGAGTGGATTAAGATGTGCATCATACATTCATGTGAGAGCACTCAGTGATGAGTAAATCAAAGGGCTGGTTAAAGCTTGGGCTTATAGAGCAGCTTAAAAAGAGCAATAAATTTTTAGCCAAATGATAAGACAAAAGAAAGAGACCTTGAGTTTCTACAGTGACAAATTGTGTGAAGATAAACCTGTGGTGGACTGAATGCAATAGAAAGGTTAGTAAGAATTGTTATGTAGGCTCCTCTAGTGACGTCTCTGGGCCAGTAAGGGTCTATTCTTGTCTCTAGCGATTAACTTCTGTCCTCCTGGTGGAAAGAGAGGGAGGGACATCTTTACAAATTTTATGTCCTGCTTTTAGGCAAACAGTGGAAGGGCAGAGAGCATTTTCTTTGTATCTGCTTCTTTTTAATTGCTTTCAGCTCAAAATGGCCAAGCAGCACATTTTGGGTGGTCATATTCTGCTACCCTTCATTGTATTTAATGTATACCAGTAATATATACCACAAAGCTAGTCATTCTGAAATACTAGTTCAGAAATAAATGTTTTCTGTTATTTATATGACATTTAATAATGGAAATTATTTTCATTTTCATTCAAAAACAAAAACATAAATAAGCAAGAACACATTTCTATCATGTATAGTGTTTTTATAGTATTTAATATTAACTCTACTTTACTTTTACTATACTTATCAGATGATTTTATTTCTTCCTAGAACAGTTTCACTACTCAAGAGTGAAACGATGTCTTTTTAAAGTTAGTGCTAATTCTTCAATTTGACGCAAGATGCTTCATTTTGAGAAAACTATAGAAGAGTAGAATAGAAATTTCCATCTTTTAAAGACATCTCCTTTTAGCTGTTTGCTTCATACTCTATGAATTATTTTTAAGGAAATAAAAATTAGACTTTTTATAGCAATTAGAAAGTTTGTTTATACACAGCTGCAAATTATATTTGAGAAAATAGAGAATAATATTTCATCAGAAGCTGTTTTTCAAATAGGATTGCTTTCTTGGAGTTTTAACTGAAATATTTTTTTTTTCTATAAACATGTAGATGCATTTAAGAAGTAACAGAAGGGGCGCCTGGGTGGCGCAGTCGGTTAAGCGTCCGACTTCAGCCAGGTCACGATCTCGCGATCCGTGAGTTCGAGCCCCGCGTCGGGCTCTGGGCTGATGGCTCGGAGCCTGGAGCCTGTTTCCGATTCTGTGTCTCCCTCTCTCTCTGCCCCTCGCCTGTTCATGCTCTGTCTCTCTCTATCCCAAAAATAAATAAACGTTGAAAAAAAAAAAAAAAAAAGAAGTAACAGAAAATCATTTACCAGTTAAATATCATGGATAAGTGTGATTTCAAATGCTTGGGAGGTAGATTTTGATAACCAGGATTAATTGCTCAGTAAGGAATTTCTTTTTTTGTAAGAAACACTAACTAATGAATATAAAGTGTGGACGTTAGAGGTAAACACTGTGGGTGAAGCCCCATTGGCACATTCCAAATCATTCAGACATGATTTATATGCAGACTTCTATTTGTAGTTGTCTTTGGAAGCTACGTTCCAAGTGGGAGTTGGAAATAAAGCTTAAGATTTCCCCCTTAGGAACACTACAGAGCAGAGAGGAAATGCAATAAAAGGATAAAAAACCAGGTCTGGGATCACGAGGCCTGGCCATGCTATTTAATGTCTTACTTTTTCTTACCTGTAAAATGAATGAATTGGATTATGTGATCTCCAAAGTTCCCTTGAGGTCTAAATTCTATGACTATAAAACAAATAGGTTGAAACAATAAAAACAAATGATCTTCTTTAAGCATAAATTGAAAAGGAAACTGAAAAAAGAGTTGTTCATTAAAAAACTTTGACTTCACCATAAATGCTTCTTATTAGAATTATTTAGTGCTTGGACTACTGCTGTTGATTACATGAAAACAATTACCTTGGGTTTAATTTATTAATTCCACAGCAAGAGAGAACAAGAAATACTCCATTAACATAAGTGGAAGTAAATAAAGGGAATAAGGCCAAAGAGAAAAATGAATTCTCAATTCTAAGAGAGGTTTTTTTTTTTGATGAATCAGTTTTGTACATAAAGCTGACACTCTCTGACTTGATTTAATACAAGGCAGCTAAGGGTAGACATGATCTGCCTCATTCTCTGGAGTGAAAAGTAGACAAATTAGGATTTTTAAAAATATGTGTCTGTTTAGGAGTCTGGTCATGATTTGTTTTGGGTGGAATTTTGTGACCTGAATAAAGAGTTGATGGTTATTGTACTCAGTGTGATGATAAACTAAATGGATCCAACTTATAGAAAACACAAGTAAGTATTCAGAGTATTACTCATGATGTGTAGAACTTGTTCATATTTCTGCAAAGGAAAAGGCCTTATTTTCCCCGCAAAACTTTTATTACTCTGATTTAACCTCTAGTATTTTCTGCCTTTCTCTCTCTGTCATTAGGCCTCTCTAGCTGTGGGGTCTCTAATCCTGGCACTTTTGTGTCGCTAGGATGAAATCTCTCCCCTAGGAATCATTTGCCAGCTTTCTAACAAATTGTGTATCTGAACCCATATGCTATTGGAACCTTTTAATATGTAAAGCACTTGAAATGGAATGACCCGAGATGAGAGTTCTCACCACGTTCCCTTACGGCAAGTACAGGTCTTATTTTTAAGCTCTTTGAGTGCAGTTTCTTTTATTAGGTTCCCTGGGTATAGTGTGAGTGCTTAATAAATAATGATAAAGGTTTTTAAATCTCATTTTACAAATGAGAAGTCAGAAGTTTTCTGGCCGATGTGGATTAACTACTCATCTAGTGAGTCAAACTTTATCCTCAGAATCCCCACAGAGTATATCCAGTTCAATCTGAGGTGTAACATCAGGTGAGTAGGTGAAATGAGCATATCCATCCAGCACAGGCTAGAAGAAATAGATCTTTCCAAAAATAATAAAAGTGTTTATAAATGAAGCGATTTTAGTTGTTAGTAGTGGCAAGGAATAGAAAAATGTGCGATATTATGATATAACTATGTAATGTGCATAATTAAGTGTAACAGTAATTACTTATTTTACAAAATAAAATCAGAAATGAGTATTGTGATGTTATTTAAGGATAAATCTGTTGTGTAGAGTGGAAGCAGAAAAAAATAACCTGCAGACCATTTTGCTTGTGTATAAAATCTAATTAAGAAAATCTGAACTCCCTGTAGGTAAGGCATTCTGTTCTGTACCATAATAGAAAGGTTTACGGGCAGAAAGATGTATATGATAGTCAAGGGGCTTATAGTATATGGGGTCAGGAATGAAGTACGGCAGGGGAAAGGATGAGGAAAAAATAAACGGATGTCTTTATTTCAAGCTTAACTAAGATACTTACTACCAAAATAATGGCGTGCAATGGACATCCTAAGGAGAAAGAGACTGTATGTAGCCAGAAGAATTAAAGAAAATGTTGCAGAGGATACACAAGATGGATATACCTACAGAGGTAGAGATGGCGGCATTTTATATATAGCAATCAACTCTTGTTTAGTTTTCAATAACAAATTGCTAAGCATCTAATGGCCCACTTGCCTGGGGTAGAAAATTGCACCTTAAAATGAATACATTATTTCTGACTTCTGGAAACTTACAATCTGGACAGACTTGTCTTACTGTGTCTGTGTTCTAGGAGGGTTTCTTTCTGATACTGGAAATCTATGCTCTTATGTAGTGCCCTTCGTAATCTCAGTGGGGAAAAAACCTTACAATTCTCACCTACAAAATCTTCATAAGATGACTGGGAAATTCTCAGCTGTTGTTTCCAATTGATATCTTCAGTTGCTAGTTTTCCTCAGAACCAATTATACTGCACTGATGGAGGTGCATAATGAGAAGGAGGTGTTCTGAAGGTGGATCTCTTACCGAAGTGCAAGCTATGTACATATTCTTGCAGTGCTGCTTTCCACTCTTCCCAAGTCTCCCTTCTTTCTCTAGAGCCCTGTTTTCAGATGCATGGAGTCTGGTACCCTGCCATCTCTTAGGAAATTTCACTTCTCATGGAAGCAGGTTCTGTCTCTGAACATTCTAAAGCCTGATACTCCTTTTATAACTAGGGTGTCTTAGCTTGTGCTGCTATAACAAAGTACTATAGATTGAGTGACTTAAACAATAAACATTTATTTATCACATTTCTGGAGGCTAAAAAAGTTGAAGATCAAGACCCTGGCAGATCTGGTGTCTGGTGAGGCCTGCTTCCAGGCTTATAGATGGCCACCATCTTGTTGTGTCTTTAAGTGGCAGAGAGCAGAGGGTGGAAACAAGCTCTCATGCCTCTTCTTATAAGCACATTAATCCTATTCAAAATATCTGAATCTGGGGGGAGCACATGCAGTCCATAGCACAGGGTTTGATGACTCCAAAGGTGAGCTGGAGTGTTGGTAGGCTTGGTACTGTGGGTAAAGGTGATGGTGTGAGTTTAATTACATTCACTTTTGCTCCCAGCTACCTAAGAGGAGAACACATTTTTTTTCATCCACTTTTCCCCCAAGAAAAACTAGTCTACTTTAGTATATGGAAAAGATATTTCCCCTGTTGGCATGATGTTAGCCCTGCCCTTTGTGAAATAACAACGCCGTCAGTATTGTGATGGAAGCATTGGACTCTTAGGCCTTCTTATATCGTGACAGTTACCATTGTAGCTCTAATTAGCTCTCTCTTAGCCATTTGAGATGGGTGCCAGCTCTATTTAAGTGCTTTCTGATTCCAACATTTTCCTGATAGAAGGGATTTGTGCCTGTGTGTATATGTGTGTAAGTGTATGGGAGGTTAGTTTCTTTATGAGAAGCTTAATATAGGACATGTGTTAAAAAAAAAAAAAAGCTAATGTGCATTGTACTAGAAATTAGCTTGATTATTAAAACACCAAAATGAATTTGCCATCAAATAGACATCTATTAAGAGATTGTACAATATAAATCGCATAGTTTATACATAGATTACACAATAGGATATCAGGTTGAGACCCAAAGGATTAGTTAGCTATCACTTTTGAAATGAGGTTCAGCTCCTATCCACGTTACAAATACATCTAATGTGAAGAAATGTGTAGAGGAATTTTCCTAAAAAAGGAATTTTAAATGGTGTACCCTATATATAGTTCCACACCATTTTACTCCCCCAGGAAAGATGACATTTGTTTTAAGGAGGTAGATTTGAATAAATTTGCCTCTTTGGGCTGCTAATCAGTATGCGGTGTTTCAGCAAAGAAAAGCCAATTTCTCTCCTATAATTTCAACTCTCTTGGAAAGTTGGAATTTATATTCAATTGTTCAGGGAGCCTCATCTCCTCCTTTTAACTGATTGTGAGTAGATTCACTAGTCCCCCTTTTCCTTGGGGATTACATTGCAAGACCCCCAGTGGGTACCTGAAAGTGGATAGAACTGAACCCTATTATATTATGGCTTTTTCTATACATATGTATCTTTGATAAAATTTAATTTATAAATTAGGCACAGTAAGAAACTAATGACAACTAATAATAAAATTGAACAATTATAAAAATATATTATAATAAAAGTTATGTGAATGTGGGTTCTCCCCCAAATATATTATTATATTGTACTCACCCTTATTCCGGTGATGATGTGAGATGACAAAATGCCTACATGATGAGATGAAGTGAGGTGAATGATGTAGGCATTGGGATACAGTGTTAGGCTACTATTGGTCTTCTGATGATACCTTAGAAGATCATCTGCTGACCAACAGAGAAACACGAAAAGATGCTCAATACCACTAACAATCAGGGAAATGCAAATTAAAATCACAATGAGAAGTCACCTCACACCTATCAGAATGGTTAAAATCAAAACCACATAACAAGTGTTGGCAGGATATAGAGAAAAAGGAAGTCTTATGCACGTTTGGTGGGACTGCAAACTGGTGTAGCCTCTGTGGAACATGGATGGAGGTTTCTCAAAAAATTAAAAATAGGAAAACCATATGATCCAGTAACTCCAGTAACTCCACTGGGTATTTACTCCAAGAAAATAAAAATACTAATTGAAAAGCTATATGCACTCCTATGTTTATTGCATACAATAGCCAAAATATGGAAGCAACCTAAGTGTCCCTTGATAGACAAATGGATAAGGAAGATGTGGTATATATTATAATGGAATATTACATGGCTATAAAAAAGGATGAGATTATGTCATTTATGACAACATGGATGGACTTAAAGGGTATAATGCTAAGTGAAATAAGTCAGCCAGAGAAAGAGATACTCATACATGAGTATCTAAAAGATACTCATACATGAATCTAAAAGAAATCAATAAGTGAAAAGCAGAATCAGAACCATAAATAGAGAACAAACTGATAATTGCCAAAGGCAAAGGGATGGAGGGATAAACAAAATGAGGGAAGAGGAGTGGGAGATGCGGGCTTCCATTTATGAATAAGTCATGGGGACAAAAGGTACGCCATGGGGAATATAGTCAATGATATTGTAATAGCATTGTTGGATTTGGGGATGAGGTTTGTTTTTTTACTTAGACATGGTATTTTCCTTCTTTTTTTCATATAACTTATCTAATTTAAATATTCATTTTGGTAGGTACCACAAAAAAGTTACATAGAAAATTGTATTTGCATGTTGGGACCGAAATACTAATGAAGAGCAGAATGATACCTTGCTTCTTTCCCTCCCAATTCCCAGAAAGAGAAAGCCCCAAAGAAATGGCTTATTACTCCAAGGATCACAAAGGGTTAATTTGTAATTTGGTGATTTGTAGGTAGTGTAGTGTGGGGAAAAATTGCACACATTTTCACAAATGAGACCAAAGTTTCAACATCATCCTGTATGTCTGCTCTGCAGCCATTTTAATAACACAGGTAAGAAGATTGTCCAGAAATTTGGCCTTTCCTCTTTCCTCCTTACTCTTCTCACCAAATCACATCCCTGATGCAGATACTTTGGAGAGGGAGGAGGGAAAGATCTGGCTCTGCAAACAGGGCTGATCTTTATGTCCTAAAAATGGGTAGTGAAGTTGGCACAAACAAATATGTGTCCTTTCTTCCCTCCCTGCCTAAAGACTCCCAATAAAAGATAGAGCAGCTGCACTTGTGGTGAGCATAGCATAACAAATAGAGTTTTTGAATCACTATGTCTTACACCTGAAGCTAATGTTACATCATTGTGTATCAACTATACATAAATTTAAAAAATTAAAAAAAAAAGGAGGGTCATCTCTTTCTGGATCACAGCTGACCATGGGTAACTGAAACTGTGGGATAGTGAAACCATGACTAGGAGGAGACTATTGTAATAACACTTCTTTATTGGAGGAATTGCATGAGTGAATTCCATGGTCATGGGTGTTGGTTTTCTACTTTGGGGGTAGTTACAAGGTGTATAACCCCATTGAATCTCTTGGCTTTCAGGTCTATCCCCAGAGATGCCTCCATTCTCCCTTGTCTCTATTATTCTTCTATTGCCTTTCTGTTTTGTGGACCTCCAAGACCACCCACATATTTGGTGATTTGCTAGGATTCACAGATTTCAGCATCATACTCATAGTTAAGATTTATTACAGAAGCATAGTAAGGATGTACAGCTATATCAGTAAAAACACATCTGAAAAATCACATCGGGCAGAGTCTGGAGAAATCCCTGGACTGGCTTCTTGTGCCCTTTGCCTTCCGTGAGGGGTCACATACATCATACTCTCCTGCAGTAAAAATACGTCAACACCTGTCCAGGGAAGGCTGTTTGTGATTCATTCATGGTTTTCCCTAGAAGTTGATCACAGAGGCACCCAGGCCAACCAAAGTCCAGACTGTAAGATTCTAAAGAAGGTTCTGACCATAAAAAGATGAAAACAAAACTTTTTGTAAACAGTCTTGGCAAGCTGGCACAGCAGTCAGACCTTACCAATTAGTGAGTATTTTAAAAACTAAGTTTCCAGATGCCAGTCAAAGTCCAGTCTTAAAAACAAGATCTTCTAAAGGTAACAGCCTCAGGGCAAATGTGTTAGCTTTTCCCTGCAAACTTTTCTACCTCAGTTATGGATTGCTTTGGTGTCAATTAGCAATAATCACACCTCAGATAAACCTCATTGGCTACGATACTGCCATTGGGTAAAGCTATTTATGGATTGCTTTGGAACCAATAATTTAGTTTTATTTCCTAAAGACATATTTGATGTTTGTCCACTAACTTCCATGACCTTCAATTTCCTCACTTGGAAAATGGGCTTGGAATCCAGCTACTAGTAATCTGGCACAAATTTAGTTCAAGGCACTTTGGTAAAAAGTAGGTTGGTTGGAATGGCAATTTTATTTAAAATGAATACCTTTCCAAAAATCAATTAAGGGAGTTTATGCTAAGGTGCTATGTAAACACACATTGAAATGCTCTACAGGGTATTATTTTTTTATTTATTATTGGCTCCCAGTATAGAGGACCATGTGTTTACTTCTCTTTCTTTCTTCTTTTAATGTTTATTTTTGAGAGAGAGAGAGAGAGAGAGAGAGAGAGAATGGGGGAGGGGCAGAGAGAGAGGGAGACACAGAACTCGAAGCAGGCTCCAGCCTCCATACTGTCAGCACAGAGCCCAACATGGGGCTCAAACTCACAAAGTGTAAGGTCATGACCTGAGCTGAAGACGAATGCTTAATGACTGAGCCACCCAGGCGTCCTGATCATGCCTTTTCTAAGCAGTCCTCAGCTCTTGTGTGTACTCAGGGTCCTGGACACTGGTGGGCAGATGTACTGTTGCAGAGTTGTCTCAGTGTGACTTTTATGGAGATATTAACACCATTTTGTGCCTCAAATGTTTTGCCTTAGAAATAATACAAAGGAAACATCTTCTCTCACTTTATAGCATAGAAGTTAGAAGCACAGATTCTAAATCTGGATGAGCTAGGATTGAATCTCAATTCTTCCACTGACTGCCTGTGTTATCCTGGGCAAACAAATTTAATCTCTCTGAGCTCCAGCTTCCTTATCTGTGGGATGAGATAAAAGTACCAATATCATTGGGTTGTCGTGAGCTTTAAGTGAGCTGATACATATAAAGTACTTACAACAGTGTTTGGCACTTGGTAAGTACCTTATAAATATTTGCTATTATTAGTATTAACTTTGTTGGTATCTTCAAAGCATTGTGTTGTATAATGGAAAGAAAATAGACCTTCGAATCAGGGAGATCTGGATTTAAATCCTGGCTCAGGCATTTGTTATTTGCGTGACTTTGGGAAGGTTACTCAAGCTCTCTGAACTCTTTTCTCTTTAGATAAGAAAATGGAAACACTCTTTATCTGGAAGAGTTTCTTGTGTTTAGGATTAGAGGTAATATAAATAAAGTATCAGCACATAGTAGATACTTGCTAAATTTTTATTATTGTTCATTGATTCATTTTGTAACTATTTATAGAGTGTCTGTTAGGTGTCAGGCATTATTCTGGACTTTGGAGAGATGGTTTTGAATAAGACAAGTCTCTGCTGCTTGCTGCCTATCTTAGAATGAAGGACAACACATGATAAATAAGTGAACTTGTGCATGCATAGTCTAATATTAGACAGTGATAAGTGCATTGGAGATGGAAGGCCTAGATGAGATGATAAGGTCGAGGAGATAGACTGGAGGCCTGGCTGGTGGTTTTGGAGAGGGTGAGGAAGGATGGCCTTTAAGAGAAGGCGACATGCATGTAGAGACTGGAATAGGGAGAATGAGAGAGCAACAAAAAGCCAGGGAGGAAATGTGTTCTAGGCAGAGGTAATAACAAGGGTAAAGGCCGTGAGATGAGAGGAAGCTTGGCAGGTGTGAAAAACAGTGAAACGCCAACGTGGCAGGAGACTGGTAAGCAATAGAAGAAAGATGGGGTCAGAGAGACTGGCAGGGGGCGGATCAGTCAGTGTCGGCGTATGCAAGGGGGAAATGTTGGGTTTTCTTCTGAGTTGAAGGAGCCATTGTAGAGGATAAACAGAAAAGACGTACTCTGATTTTCATTTAAAAGTTCACTCAGTTATCAGGGCAGGTTTGGAACCAGGGAGGGCACAGAAGATTCTCATTCAGAAAATGAGGCTAATGGTGGTGGCCAGGACTGGGTGGTGCAGAGGAAGATGCGGACAGTGTCTGATTGCAAATATTGTCATTACTAGTATTATTTATTTTAGCTTATAATTATTACTAATATTGTTAGCGTAAAACAACTTTAATTTCATTCAAAGCAACAGAAATGCAAGTTAACCTTTCCCAAAATACTGTATTTGAAGAAGTTCTTTGGCATTTTTGAAAGGGAAATATCACGAAGGAGAAATTTTATGAAGTGGCCTTATTTTATTCTCCTCACAGCTATATGGGAGTGAGGCTTATTACTTTTTTGATTTCTCATATTTCCTCATTATAAATCCCCCAAAGAACTTAGAAGAGAAAGGAGTGTAAACACCTTGGGTGTCATGTGTACAACGATGATTCTGAAAATGTCTCATCAACTTCTCTTTACTGCTTATAGAGTTTTCCCCTGGGGAAGTCTGCTCCAGCCCCTCTAATGGGGTGTTGAATTTCCCCAGAGTAGGTGTGAAAGCTTGGTTGTCAGGGTGGTTATGGGGTTTTGTGCAGGTTGTTGCTTGCCTACCCCATTCTGATGTTTTTCTTTTGTCAGCATTTGATTGGATTCTTTCATCTGTGATTCAGTGTTTATATTAAACTCCATTTGCTTCTCTGCTCCTTCTTGAGACTTTATTATGTGGAAAAAAAGCCCTATGTCCCGTAGTGCTCATCTTCTGCTCTTTTGGAGAGGCAGTCTCTAGGAGTGCTGCATAATACAGAGTGTTGAGAGTTGATTAACATGTGTTGGATTGCTGCATAAAGGGTGGGCCTGGAAAAGTGTTCACCATGCTCCCTTGTAAGAATAAAAGTTCAAGGAAACCTTTAAACGCCCAAACAGACCACTTGGGTCTTAACAGAAAGTCCCTCTTTAATGTCATATGTTTACCCAAAGGCAGAAACTATGGAAGTATATATGCACGTACTTCAGAAAAGTCTTTGAGTGTGGTGGACTGAAATAATTTTGCTTTGTGAGGCAACAGATTCCTTTCTAGTCAGAAGGAAGAAAAAGCAGGGCTGTTTTTGCTTTTCTTTGAAGGGGACTGCTAGAAGTCAAAGCTCTGTGCCTGCTCTGCCAACTCTTTGTGGGATATTCGGGAAGTCACTTCTCCTTTATGGATCTCATTTGTAAAATAAAGGGTGAGATCAAAAGCTTTGTAAGGTCTCTTTCATCATAAATAACCCCTTGAGTTGGGTTGATGGCTTTTCTATAGTTATTTGCGTTAGTATCTATAGCTATTCCTGAACATGGTTATTATTATTTTTAAATAGCTCATTCAAAAAGTAATGTTTTAATTCCTTTTTGTCTGCAAATCTGTTGGAAATGTTTAAATATTTTCTGAGCATAACCTGGTTTAATGAACACCATAAAAATGTCCAGTTTGATATAATAAGTCTATTTCCACCTCTCCACAGGTGGCCCAGAATAATGATATTTTACTGAATCTATTAAAAATTTTCAAAATAGTCTTTAAAAGGAATATTCCTATGAGTTGAGTATTACAGGACTTAAAAAAATGTTTTTTAAAAACAACAACAATGGCATCTGATAGAGCTTCTCTGTTGCCAGTGTAAAATACCAGTACTCTATAGACATCTCATTTTATCTCCCTAATAACATGTAAATAAGCATTGCTAATTTCTTTTTCAGAGGAGGCAACTGAAACAGAAAGTTTAAGGATTTTGTGTAAAATATTATTTTCATTACAAACTCAAGTTCAAGCAATACACACAGTGTCATGATGAGGAGCAGAAAGGAGAATGAGATGGTCTCAGGAGACAAGGCACTTCCAGTAGGGAAGAAATGATTGGGTTTACAGTGTTGGTCTTTCTGCTTCGGCCCTAGACATTTCATAATAGCGGTTGTATTACGTTTACTTTTTCATTATCTCTCTCTCCCCATTAGAATGTGAGTTTGATGAAAGCAGAAAGTACACTTTCTGTTGCTTACTTCCTTATATCTAGAGTCTTGAACAATGCTGGCTACATAGTAGGCACTCAAAATATGTTCCTAGAGTGAGTGAATAAATGGATGAATAGTCTGCAGGTTGTGGCATGCTGACAATTCATACAGTAGGTTTTTCAATGGTTTGTTTTATTTATTTTTGGGACAGAGAGAGACAGAGCATGAACGGGGGAGGGGCAGAGAGAGAGGGAGACACAGAATCGGAAACAGGCTCCAGGCTCTGAGCCATTAGCCCAGAGCCCGACGCGGGGCTCGAACTCATGGGCCTCGAGATCGTGACCTGGCTGAAGTCCGACGCTTAACCGACTGCGCCACCCAGGCGCCCGCATACAGTAGGTTTTTAAGGGAGACGCCATGTAGACATAGTTCAAGGGAGATTAATTTTGACACATCTGAAGACTTCACAGAGGAGGAGGTGTTTCAATTGGATTTTAAGGAATAGGCAGGATTGCATGTGATGGAAAGTCAATGAAAAGAGCCCTTCCAGGGGGAGCAATGAGACAGAGAAAAGCAGGCATGGAAAGTTTTGAGGATAGGGACAGTAATTGTCCTGATAGTTAACACTAATTGAGCACTCTTTTTGTACTAGTGTTCTAAGCTTGCATTACATGCATTGTCTCACTTGATCTTCATAACCACGTGCAAAAGTAGATGCTTCATCATCCCTCGGATTGGGGAATAGTAACCTGCAGAAGGTGGACAGTAAATAGAAATAAAAATGTCAGTGTAGGTTTATATTTTGGAACAACTTTCTTGCCACAATAAGAAATGTGAACTTATTCCCCTGAAAGACAAGAAGACCCATTTGTAGTAAGAATGGATTCATCAAATCTGTGGTTGAAGGAAGTGACTTTGATATTGAGGTGACAGATGATTTAGAAGTAGAAGAAACTGCTAGCAGGTAGATCAGTCAGGAGACTATTTCACCAATTCAGCAAAGGCAATGAAGATGTGCCTTCTCCAAAGAAGGGAAGGGGAGAAGTGGCATTTGAGGGACATTGCGGGCTTAGAATTGAGAGAAGGGTAAGGAAGAAACCGTTACTCTGAGATTTTAATGCTGAGCGATCCCAGGTTGATGCCCAAATTGAAAACACCTGAGAATAATCAGGTTTATAAAACATCTAGCTTTATTTTTGGTCTTTTGGGTATGAGGTACCTTTCATATTGAGGTGGTGCTTGCATCACAGGCTCTTGAACTTGTGTGGGATTATAAAGGTTATCCCATCATTTAATGACTTTATTTTACACAGGAGGAAACTAAATCCCAGGAAGGTAAATGTCCTCATCTGCAATCACATATTTAGTCAGTGGCAGAGGCAGACATTTGAAAATATAAGTTTGGAGCTTAAGGAGAGATTAAGGGATATTGATGTAGATATGAATCTTGAACCCTGACAAATGTTATAGAAACTGGCATTGCTATTTTTCCAATATTACAGGGCATATAACTTGATTAAAAATACCTTCTGAAGTACTTAGGTAGGGAGAAGAGATGGTGGGAAAGAGTCTCCCTGTATATTTTAGTAAAAACAAAAAAAGAAAACCAACAATCTAAACCCCAGAAAAGCCTCCTTTTCTGTACATTAGCAGTTGTAATTCTCTGCTTAAGTGAAATTCTAATGCGATGAAGCAATTTTGATGTTCTGTATGGTTCATTAAAGCATAATTCTACCACTTCTATGAATTCTTGTACCGTTGCCCAAAGCAAGTCCAATATTTTTGTGAAAACACAATCCTCACCAGTGTTTCTCAGAGGTGCTGTGTTTTTCATAAGGCAAGACATTTTAACCAGCTGAATAAACTCTTAAATACAATTCCAGTTCAACACAATTGTTTAACATGCTTCTGTTAGAACCCTGCATGGCACTGAAAACCAAGCAGTATTCTGTTTAACCTCCTTGCCTTCATTAGGCAAAGTCTCTTATTGAAAGTAGTAGATAACCTCCTAGAAAAATGGTCCTTGGGGATAGTAACAACCAATAGGCAGCTTTGAAAGTACATGGGTGAGGGGGTGTATCAGAGCAGGGGGAGGGCATAGTCTACTCCTAGGCTCTTGAGCACTGATGGTGGTCCATGAATCATGACTGTAGGAGGGAGCTTGAATTTTGCTATTTGGCCACTAGCACTGCTCCAAAATTTCCAGCAAATTCCTAGTGGGTATGCACATTTTTTCTCCCAATTGCGTTTAGAGAATCTCTTTCACTATAATTGTCAGAGCTGGTACTATACTTAGAAAGCTGACTGAACATGAAAGACTGAGTGTACTTAGGGACATACTGGAATGTCTGTGTCCCAAAGGGAAATCTTCCAAAGTTGGAAATATTATATCTCCATTTTATAGATTCAAAACTCTAGGACTGGAAATGTGAGATTATATGATAGAAATATTAAAAGCTTAGTAGGTGTATATGTTAGAATATATGCTCTTGTAATTAAAATAAAATCAGTTACCGGTAAGCGTAAAGACAAAAGACAGGGCGTAACTATCCTGAAGTATATTCAAAAGAATTATAGTGAGAATACAATTAGTCTCTTTAATTTCTATGTTGACTGCAATTAAAAAATAAATATCTTAGATGAATACAGAAGAAATTTAAGTTATAAGTTCATAATATTTCTGAAAGATGGGATTGTCAAAACCTGATATAATTAACCAGTAGATGCAGACTCCCCAGAAGATTTTTAAAGGGAATGATTGACAATTGTCTGGAATGATTTACATGTATTCTTGCTCAAAGATGTGTAAGATGGACATACTCATTCTCTAGAATTATTGTGTTTTATTTCTAATCCAAAAACTATGTCACAGTCCCATAAAATAATTTTGTTGGCAATTTTATTATACTTTTTACTAGAATTCTGAAATTGAAGTATTTCTGGACTTCTCATACACAAGCAAATAAACGAATAAATTGTATAAAACAATACTCTGAAATATTGAGAAAATATTTACCCCATAGATACTAGGGAACTATCACAGATTTTACCTAGATTTGTAAGATGATACATCATCCAGATTACTCTATCATTTGCAAAGAGTTTTATAATATTTAAAACAATTTTTACTTTTGTGGTTTTATTTGAGATATGTAGTGATGCTATGGTTTTGCCTGGGAAGCTGGTGACTGTGTCAGGTATCTATCAGCAAAATATTGTCATTAAACGAGCCACAAAATTTCACTGGCAAAGAATAACCATTTCTTGCTTATGAATCCGGGTCCACTAGGCAGTTCAGCTAATTGTGGCCAGAGTTGACTGTGTGTTGGCTAGCTGTTGACTGAGCTAGGAAGGGCTGGGCTGGGGCAAGTTAGACAACTGGGGCTCTGTGCCATATGTTTCTCACCCTCCAGCAGGCCAGAGTGATGACAGGGGTGAAAGAGCAAATGGAGGTATGCAAGGCCTCTAGAGAACTGGGCTCCGGACTGGCATATTGTTATTTCTGGATCATTCAATTGGCCAAATCAAGACCTAGAGCCCCAAACCCCAGGAGTTAAGTGGGAAGGGACCACCAAGTACCTTGGGAGTGGAAGAAATGGGGATCATTTTTGTAGTCTACTATAATGATCATAACACCCTGGCCTCTCATTAGAGATGAGGCTCGGAGAGGGTAAGTGATTGCTCTTAGAACGAAGTCCAGGGGCGCCTGGGTGGCTCAGTCGGTTGAGCGTCCGGCTTCAGCTCAGGTCATGATCTCGTGGTTCGTGGGTCTGAGCACTGCATACGGCTCTGTGCTGACAGCTCGGAGCCTGGAGCCTGCTTTGGATTCTGTCTCCCTCTCTATCTCTGCCCCTCCCCTGCTCGCACTCTGTCTTTCTCTCTGAAAAATAAATCAACATTAGAATGAAGTCCAAATGATCTAAATCTTATGAATCCCATTGTAGAATTCCTTTTCTTCCCCCAAGTTGTGCTTTCAGGGATCCAAGTGGTTAATGAACAAATCTGCCTAACGTTTGCTCTACATATCATACATTGATTTAGTAATTTCCCATTTAAAAGGTGCTTTCAGGGGTGCCTGGGTGGCGCAGTCGGTTAAGCGTCCGACTTCAGCCAGGTCACGATCTCGAGGCCCGTGGGTTCGAGCCCCGCATCAGGCTCTGGGCTGATGGCTCAGAGCCTGGAGCCTGTTTCCGATTCTGTGTCTCCCTCTCTCTCTGCCCCTCCCTCGTTCATGCTATGTCTCTCTCTGTCCCAAAAATAAATAAACGTTGAAAAAAAATAAATAAAAGGTGCTTTCACGTGCACTAAAATCACCTTAGATCATTCTTGGACCTCTCTGGAATGGTATTGTTGATATTATGTTCTAAATGAGAAAATTGAGGATAATATGTTGTGTGTGAGAATTCTTGTTTAAATCATTTTCACCTTCGATACACCTTCCTTTCTCAAAAAGCAAAATGAGTAAACTTTTTCTCTGTAAGGGGTTAAGAATGAATGGAAATGTACGGATCACTGTTAGCAATGTAGCCTTGATGAACCTAGAAAACGTTAGTTGTATAACCTCAGTTGCACCATTTAGGTTAAATTCCTAGTCTAACCCCCTCTTTTTATGACAACAAAATTAGCTCCAAGAAATATTTGGTTATCCCCTCAATTGCATGTATTATTATTATTTTTTCCTTTTGACTTCTCATAAGGTACTCCTTTCTTCACAGTAAGGATTGTGTTAGGGTGATTCAGTGCTTGCTTATCCAGACTGAGATGATATGAAGGCACACAGGATGAAATCTTTTACCAAACCGAGATAAAATATCTTAAGATATAAGGAGTCCTGCTACTAGTGAGAGCCATGTTCATCTGAGTGGAGATTTTTTTTTCTTAACCTCATTTTATGTCATTGGACACGCAATGCAACATTTCTGGCAGTGCCTGTAGGTATGACAGTGAAGTGAAGCAAGATTAAAATTTGAAACAAATATGCCTGATAGACATTATTTTTCTCCAGTTTAGACATAATAACTCCTATAAATTCCATTGACTGGCATCAAAGAGTTAATGAGGTCATTTCCATAATTATTCATCTTCCTAAAGCGAAGATAAGCAGGAAGCCACTTCAACTATCAAAATTAACTGGAGCATCAATCAAAAGCTCATAGATTTTGAGATAATTCTGTATTTAAACTCAATTTAGTTTCCACAGGGGGACTCTAACCTGCCTAGGAGGTTTAATTAGGCTAACTGCCTGAAAAACAGCATAAACCATATGGGTGGGTTCCTATTCAAAACTGGTTTTATGAGCATTCTCATAGCTCTTACAGGAAATAAATGAACTTTCAGGGATCTTCAACTAAGCCTTCTGTTTAGTAATTCCACAAGGAGAAACAGCTTAGGAGGAATTGATCTTTTTAAAGTGGTCTTTATATTGTGCTTTGCTGTTTTTATATCATGATTTGAACCATATCATGAACTCTCAGAGCGCAGAAGAGACAAAATACATTCAGGGGATATTTTTAAAGCTACAGATCAAAACTGAAACTTCCAATTCGCCAAGGGTATGCCACTCTGCCCTTTGTGCCTTCCAAAAATTTCAATATATCAAATATTTATTAAGCATTCGTATTAAGGTTCCAGGGAATATAGAGATAAATAAGATACAGTTTTTATCCTCAAGAATCTTAATGAGACTAATAGATGAGTGCATAGTCAATTATAATAAATATTAGAACTTAGTGAGCCCTAAAGATATAAATAAACATAAATGAGAGCATTAAGGTAAGGAGTGACTAATTCTGCCTGATGAGATCAGTGAGGGCTTTGCTGAAAGTCTCCTTTGTAGCTGGGTTCTGCAGGCACACTGCAGAAACAGGATGGACCCTTACCCCGTATTTGGATCAGACGTCAGGACTGAGAGTGCCATACTCACACAGAGGATATGGAAACATTTATTAATTATATAATGAAGCTTTTGGGGGAGGCTTCCTAAGCTGACCTGAAAGTGGCTTGTGAAAACAAGGAAAGAAGACTGGCATGAGATTTTCATTGTGGTTAAGGGGAGAGGGGCTAGAATGAGGGTAGCCCTGCATACACAGGGGCTTGCTTGGATTGAGTGTCTTTTACTAACACTAAAGGAGAGAGCACCCAGGCTATCTTATCAGCTTGCCCAGATGAGGATCTCAAGGGCAGGAGGGAAGTTAAGAGGTGTCAGCAGTCAAACATTAAAGGTAGAGTTGGACTCTTTATTACAGTGAGGTTCCCCTGGATTCCATTCTATAGGGGCATCATCATTTTTCTTTTATTTCAAGCTTAAAGAAAAGTTTTAGACAGCTCACCATGTAAAACAAAACAAAACAAAACAAAAACCAAAAAAGCCTTCTAGCTGTTTATATCACCAGGTTGTGTTTTTCTAGAAATCCAGGCCAACCATTGTCACCTTGCTTCAAAACTCTCCCAATGTGGCTGCATCCCAACAATCTCTGCCCCCATTCTCCACCTCACACCTTGCTATCACCACTTATTCCTTGGAAATCTCTAGTTCACTAAGGAATAGTATTCATTCATTGTCTACATATAGACTTAAAAAAAAAAATGTTTGTTTACTTTTGAGAGAGAGAGAGAGAGTGTGTGAGTGGGCAAGGGGCAGAGAGAGGCAAACACAGAATCTGAAGCAGGCTCCAGGCTTTGTCAGCACAGAACCCAACATGGGGCTTGAACTCACAAATCCTGAGATCATGACCTGAGCTGAAGTCAGACACTTAACCGACTGAACCACCCAGGTGCCCTTCATTGTCTACATCTATACACCACTTCTGGCCACAACCTCAGTAAACTGCTACCATGTCCCTGACATCCAAAACCTTAGGAGAAGAAGCTTTTGGTTCCCTAATTCCAAAGAGATTTCTCTTCAACCACACATCAGGTATCCAACCCTCAGGCCCACTCTGGATGTTGGCATCCCCCATGACAGCATGCATTCTGAGATCTTAAGCCTGAGTGCTTGAAGCTTTGACTATAACCCCTTATGTCTGCATTGCTTAGAGTCTCTTACTTTTTGGAAGTCTGCTCTTTGGCCTCTATTCCTTTTTCTCCTCCCCATCCAGCAGGCTTCACTTTCTTCTAATGTAGCGATCCTCTCTAAAACGTCCTTTTCATTAATGTATTCATTTTTTAACCACTATTTCAGCATCTATCAATTGCCAATCACTGTTTAAAATGTTTTTAATGTTTGTTTATCTTTGAGAGACAGAGAGAAACAGAGTGTGAGTGGGGGAGGGGTGGAAAGGAGAAAGAAAGACAGAATCTGAAGAGGCTCCAGGCTCTGAGCTGTTAGCACAGAGCTCAACGTGGGGCTCGAACTCACAAGCTGTGAGATCATGACCTGAGCCAAAGTCAGACACTCAACCGACTGAGCCACCCTGGCGCCCCTGCCAGTCACTGTTTAGACACTGGAGCTATAGCATTGAAAATAAATTTAACGTTCATCATGGAATTTACATATTAGGGGAATAAGTCAGATAATAAGCAAAGCACAAAGATTTGTAACAAGCCAGAATGTGATAAGAGCTATGAAAAAATATAAAGCAAGTTAAGAGGGCTAGAGAATGTGAAGCACAAGGGAGTTGTTGCTACTTTACATACTAGAGTGGTCATGGAAGGCCTCACCGATGAGGTGATATTTGCTAAGAGACTTGAGGGAAATTAGGGAATGAGCCATGCTTATTTTGAGAAAAGCACTTTCTAGGAGCAGTGGAGAGAAAGTCCACAAGTTCAGAGGCTGGAGTGTGTTGGCATGTTTGAGAATAGCAGAGACCCGTGTGTCTAAAGTGGAGCAAACAACAGGGGACATAGAAGGAGAGGTATCACTGGGGCGCTATTTGGGGACAAAGTAATGTAGGGCCTTAGAGACCGTGGAAGGTTTAAAGTAGAGGAATGACTGAATCCAGCTTGATCTGATTCCTGTTGACATCATCTTCATCCTCAGTATTCTTGCCCTGTTTTTTTGACTCATCTTTTATTTTATTTAATGGATCTTCCTCTAAGCATATAAGCATCTATCAACTGTCTATCCTATGATTAAATCAACAAAGCACAAAAGTAAAGACTTTAGGTACTACCTGATCTTTCTCCTGCTTTTGATAATGAAGCCTCTCAAAGGCTTCATAAATTACAGCCCATCCATATTCTACAAACTGAGCCCGCTGTTGTCAAGGTTGTTGCTGAAATCAAAGGACATATTTTAATACTAGACTTACTTTACTTTCTCCCTCTCTGGGTGTGAATTATTGACTGCTCTCTTCTTGCAATTCTCTTCTGTTGGTTTTCAAGGCATGCTATGTTCCCTAGGGTTCCATTTTTGTACCTCTTCTCTCCTCCTCCACATTCTCTTCTCTCAATGCCATTCACTTTCATGACCCCAATTATCATCTATATGCTGATAACTCATATATATATACATATATATATACACATATATATATATATATGCCAAGCCACTTTTAAAAAATTTAGTTTCAGCCCATATAGCAAAGTTCCTACTATCTCTATTTGAATTTCTCAAAAGTACTTGAAACTCATTGTGTCTATAATTTATCCTCTTATCTCCCACAAGCTACTTCTCTTTCTATAGTTGCTAACTTAGTGATGAACCCAAGTTAACCCAAGTTTTGAAAGCCAAGTTTATTTCGGTCTGGTGTTTAACTGGTCACCAAGTCCTGGAGATTCAACACGTAGTTCAATCAGGGAAGTAGAGTTACTTCCCTGACTGAAATCTCCCTGGCAGACTCTCAGTTGTCATCCCATTTGGGAAACTGTTCCTTATCCCCTGGATCTGCATCTGAGTCTGGAGTGAAAGGCCTTCTTACCTGCTTCCCTCACTCCATATTTCCCCAGCTCTTTCAAGCACGCAATATTCTCTTTGGTAATGATCTTGACTCGTGTATATCAGTGACGGTTAAAGCAACTTACAGGCAGGTTGTTGTCTTTGTGTATGTAGTGCTTATTGCAGTGCCTACAATACTGTAGATACTACATAGATATTTGATGAATGAAGAGAGTTGACATTTAATAAAGGGTGAGTGAGATTTTGGAAGGTAGAGAACAATGTGTTCATCATAACTGCCATGGGTCAGTGACTGGAACTCAATGCTGACTGAGATGCTAAGATGATCCTGGGCTAGTTCACAGAATGAAGGGATATATACCAGTGCTACAGGAAGGCAATAACCAGGGCAGCAATGGGAACTGAGAAACTAAAACCAGGGGCTTGATGCAATCAGGCTATCTTTATTTTCTCTTACCTCTGTTTCTCTGTGTGTTGGTTTCATCCTCTCAGACAGGGTTTCCCCATGAGCCTAACTAAAATTGTGAGTGCCCAGAGATCAAGAAGCACACATTATCAATTAATGGACCAATGAATACAACCAGTGTGATAAAGCATGCTGCTTAGCTCAGCCTGGTACTAATTTCCATCCCCTGGACCAACAGTGTAACCTATGAATTTGGATCTTTTTAGAAGAAGGCAGTTCCCATTGGAGTATGTGATGGAAATTTGAAAGAGGGGGAGCAGTTCCTCAAGATAAGGAGACTGATGGCACCAGAAGAAGGGAAGGGTCTGGGCAGACATTATAATGCATACTTACTAAAACTAGTAATATTAGCTAAAGTTTTCTAGTACTCATAACAGACATTATGCTAAGCACTTTACATAAATTTTGTCATTGAATTCTCACAACAATCCTATTAGATGAGTGTTTAAGTTAGAATTCTTTCAGCTACAATAAAATAACATTAAACTAAAAGTAGCTTACATTTAGGATCTTAGTTGCTCACTTACTCACAAGTACAGAGTAAGGCAGGTGATTACAGTATTGGTGTTAACTGCTCAAAGGTGTCAGGGATGTTGGTCAGGTTATTTCTACTCATGATTGCAAAATGGCTGCATAGCTCCAAGTTTGCATCTTCACACAGCATGCTAAAATGTGAAAAGGAAATAGAAACTTCTTAACCATCTCTTAATGAAGGAGAAAATCTCAACAAGAACTACTCCCATAACCTTCCCAGCAAGAGTCACAGGAGAGGATGGCATCTTTATATACTCATGATTGAGCAAGTGAAGATGGAAAAGCAAGTCTCTGACACATTTAGTCTCAGAGGGGACTGCCTCTGTCCTGGCAAAGAAGGTAATGGTAGAATGGTTATGGGTAAGTAACAAACAGTTTTTGCCTCAGTGTATAACATTCTATTGGAATGTTTAGGTAAAAGAAACATAAAATCTGAGCAACAGTGACTTAAATCAGAAGGACACTTCTTGTTATCCTTTGGGACAATAAGCATCTTAAGCTATGTAAGTAGTACAGATACAAAGATGACCAGTCCTTGACCTTAAGATATTAAAGAGGAATTATGCCATGTATTTGAGTTCACAGTCTTCCTGCATCTGGTATTTTTCTCCCCAGAATTATTATATGGAAGTTTATAAGTATTTAGGGATGTGTGATTATTTTCTTAATCATTATAAATTGAAGAAAAAGTTTGATCAAACATTCCATTTCATTCCAGGACTTACCTGATTTTCCATGCAGTCTAAAACTGTGTGAAAATTTAGTTGCTGGCTGGTGACACTAATTGGCAGTCTCTTCAACAGTCTTTATGTAAGACAATATTAATTAGACATGAAAAAGAGAGTGTTTCCTTAACATCAAATCCAGCAGGTGCTCGCTGCAGTTGAGGGCAGGATGAAGTTGGTGATAAAAGTTACACCTTGCCAAATCACTTTATTTTTAGGTAGAAACTTACAGATCTTACTTGCTAGTTGTGGAGCATTTAGTCAAAGATTCGCTATGAGCTCAACCCATGACTTTGCAAACTTCCTTTTCCTCTTGTGCAATATATATACACATAAAATAGAATTTTATCAAATGTTTCCCTTTCAACCCTTCCAACCAGTGGTGGCACAAAGGACCATAAATTAAGGACTAAATTAAGTTTCTAGTTGCATATACAGGCATTGACTCATACTAATTTTTTTAAAAAAAATGTTTGTTTACTTATTTATTTTTGGGGGGGTGGGGCAGAGAGAAAGAGGGGAGAGAGAATCCCAAGCAGGCTCTGCACTGTCAGTGCAGAGCCCTATGAGGGACTCAGTCTCGTGAACCATGAGATCATGACCTGAGCTGAAATAAAGAGTTGGACACTTAACTGACTCACCCAGGCACCCCACGACTCTTACTAATTTTATGTAATGAATTACCCTTTGATTTCTCCTCTTCTACCTTTCCTCTAGTTTTCTTTTCTTTTTTTAAATTATTTTTTAATGTTTATTTATTTTTGAGAGAGAGAGAAAGAGAGTGAGTAGAGGGGGGGCAGAAAGAGAGAGGGAGAGATAGAATATGAAGCTGGCTCCAGGCTCTGAGTTGTCAGCACAGAGCCTGATGGTGGGGCTCAAACTCACAAAACACCAAATCATGACCTGAGCTGAAGTCGGATGCTTAACCAACTGAACCACCCACATGCCCCATCTTCTGATTTTCTTTCTTGGGTCTTTCCCACTGCCTATCTATTCAAAGTAGTTACAGGACTCTCTGGCCTTCTTTTTCTCTGAGTCATCTTACATATTCTCATGATTTTAACTACCCTGAATAGCAGGAGGCAGGCAGATAATTAAATGTGTGAATTAGATCAGTGCGAGAAATAGGAAATGACGGGGCCTGTGACATACAGAAAATGACTAAAGATATCTAAAGTTATACTTAGGGGAAAAAACCCCACTCTGCTGGGTCAAATAAAATGGTCTGCCAGATGAATTCAGACCTTAGTATCTTACTTGCTATTCCCAATCCCCAAATCTGTGACCTGTCAGCCTTTCCCCAAAGCTTCAACCCCACATGAAAGATTATCTACTAGTTATTGCATAGACCAGTGCTTCTCTGAACCCACAGTATTTTAGAATCACCTCAAAAAGCTTTTTAATATACTGCTTGCTGCTCAGGGGCTGGAATCTGGGCTTTAAACTTTTAAAGTTCCCCAGGTGTTGAGAATCCCTGCCAAAATAGATTTTTCTTTTTCAAATCCTAAGCATTTCCTGTGATTTAAGAATGTAAATGGTAGGGGATCCTGGGTGGCTCAGTCGGTTGAATGACTGACTCTTGATTTTGACACAGGTCATGATCCCAGGGTCATGGGATCAAGCCCCATGTTGGGCTCTGTGCTGAGTGTGGAAAGTGGTTAAGATTTTTTTCTCTCTCTTCCTCTGCCCCTCCCCTGCTCATCCATGCTTTCTCTAAAAAAAAAAAACAAAACAAAAACAAAACCGTAGATGGTGGATAATGAAAAAACAAGAAGTGTGTTTTTTAAAATTTACAAATGCCTAGGTATTTATTTTAGTTTATCCTTGAGTTTTTAGTTTTCAGTTTTACTGTATTTGGTAAGAAATTATAGTTTTGTGTGATTTTTACTTTTTGAAATTTTAGTTGTTTTGTGAACAATCTTTGAAAGTTCTATTCTTACATGGAGATGTTTATTCCCTGTTTAATGGGTGAAAATTTTCTTCCTTTAACTTATATTATACTTACAAGTTCCTTATTTAAATCCTCTTCTAATTCTTATGTATTTCATCTAACCATTTTTAGAGGCATGTATGGAAGTTTGCCACTATGATAATTAGTTTATAAATTTCTCGTTATACTTCTAGAGTTTTGTCTTATGTTTTGATGCTAATATTTTATGTTCCATAAAGATATATAACTATTTGTAAGTATTTTTTGGTAGATTGTTTCTCATATCATTTAAAATTCTTTCTGGACATTGAGTTCTCTTATCACAGCTGTTTTTTTTTATGGGAAAGAGAAGGGGTGAGCATTTATCTGGAGATATATATGTATATATCTATATCTATATCTATATCTATATCTATATCTATATCATCTATATTTCCATCTCTTATTCTTAATGTATCTGTATCATTTTGTTTTAACTATCATTTTTGCTATCAATCTACAGCTGGATAAAAGTTTTGAATCCAATGTGATAATCTGTATTTTATGGTAGAATATAACCCAATCACGTTTTCTATGTTTCTTGATAATTCTGAATTTATTCCTACCATGTTTGTTGTATTTATTTGTTATGCTTACTTTTCTTCTCCTCCTCTTCTACCTCCTCCCTTTTTTTCTTCACAGAGGTTTAGATAAATTTTGAGAAATCTGTTTGCAATTTCACATTCTATGTGTTAAAAAAACAGATGTTTGCAAATATATTATTAATATTTCATATATTTCTATATTCCTGATTCATATCCTACTTTTTTAATCTAGTTATTTTCATGGAGTACAACACTGAGTAAATTCTCAAGGAATTACTTCAGAAGAGTTAACATTCAATGAGCTTCCTAAAATGTCTTTAAGTTATCCTCATACTTGAGTTTTGATGACATATTTCTATTTTTTTTTTAGTATTCTTTAAAAATGTTTTGTTAATTTTTAGGAAAACCTCTTTTGTCTTTATGGATTATATTAGAATTTTCTCTATATCCTTGGAATTCAGAAATTTCAACAGAAAGTGTGTAGGGAAAAAATAATTTTCTCTTTAGCCTTTTAAGTACTTAGCTGAGATGCTACAATAAAAGACAGATTAACAAGAGAGAAACAGAAGTTTATCAACATGTATAACTCATGTGTCCATGGAGGATACCCAGGAACAAATGTGTAACTCTTACAGGTGGCTTAAAATTTGGTTTAAATACCATCTTCAGCTAAAAACAAAAGAAAAGTGTGAGGGAGGCCAGTTATGAGAAGGATACCAGAAGAAGCCTGGCTAACAAAGGTAAAATTTGTTATGCAGATATAAATTAGTACCTTCTCCATTGATAAGATGTGTGTGTGTTTGTGAGTGTGTGTGTGTGTATGTGTGTGTGTATGTGTGTGTGTGTGTGTGTGTGTGTGTGTGGTATGTGTCTCTCTGTGTGTGATTTGGAGAAATCCTTCTCTTCCCGATATATAATTTGAATATTATCCTTGTGTTGGCTTCTTCAGCTGATTTATCTTTAGCTTTGACTCTTCTACTGTTTTGGTTTATATATTAATCTATTGTCTTTGGAAATAAGAATTCTCATTGCTTCATTTACATAGCAGTTTCTTCTTCTCCTTTGCTTCCTTTCTTTATTTTCTTCCTCTTCTTTTTTTTCTTCTCCATCTGTTCTTCTCTTTTCTTCTTGTAATATTCACAAATTTCTGAATATTTTCATTATACTAATTGATTATTTTTCTGAAATAAGAAAGTTGTTTTCATAAGTTACTTTTTCCTTTTGTGGGGTTTGGTACCACTTGTTGCTTTTCCTCAAATGTTTGGTGATTCTTGGTTGTTTGTTTACATAGATGAGAATTTGCTTACTACTAGTAGCTTGTGTATATTTCTACAGCCTCAGTGAGACTTCTATTCTTTTGGGAGTGAAAGCAGGGTTGGATGAGTGTGAGGATTAGGGAAATTCTTGCAGTTGTGGGGGAGGAAAACATCCTTTCCAATATTGTTAAAGTCTATAGTGGGATCCAAAAATTAAACTGACAATGACAGATGAACAAGAAAAAAACATACAGACTACTTAATGTAAATTTTATGTGATATGGGAGCTTTCATAAGGAGATAAGACCCAAGGAAATGGCTAAACCTCTGTGTGTTTATGTCGTGTTTGATGAAGAGTGGAAAGATATAGAGAAATATATTAGGTTGAAGAATATGAGTTAAGTTCAAGTAAGGAGTATGAGGAAACTTAGCAAGTCCTGTTTATTTGGGTGTTTCTCAGCATTACTCCTTCTTAGAGAAAAGGATGTTTTTTTTTTTCCAGGTATAGAGAGGGTACCTCTCACATGAGGGTCTTTTGACCTTCTTCAGAGAAGAAGGGCTGGGGAAGGTCAGAGAGACATTCTTGCTTTTGACGTTTTCTCAACCTCTTACAGCTTAAAATATTCAATATGCCAAGGTGCCACATTTGGGGGTAACGCGTCTCCTGAACCCCATCACAACGTAGTTAGTTTTCCTTCAGAGCAGAGGCCACAAAACAATCACTGCAGTGGAAATTAGGAAACTTTATGTAACATTATAGATTTTAATTTTTTCTTAGAAAGTATGAAACTCTAGCAAATCCCAGACTTTGTTGCCCAGATTGACTGGAAATGACAGGCCAGAACCAAGTCATGCCTGTTTCTTAGATATGGTATGTCTATATCTGGCCACTACTTCTTTGATTTGGGGGGAATTCTAGTGTTATTTTGGGAAGATCTGTTCTTTTTTAAGAGATTCTTTTCCCCAAAGAAATTATAATAATGAAATACTAACGATAATAATATCATCTGTCATTATATAAGGGCTTACTATTTGAAAGGCATGATGGGAATTATTTACTATTATAGTAATGTATTCAGCTTCCTAGCTGAAGAGTTGATTAGTATTATAATGATACAATTTTACAGATGGGAAATAGGAGGCAAAAAGAGGGTGAGAAATTTGTTCAAGATAACAGTTGATGAGTAGGAGAGAGAGGATTTGAATCTAAGTCATTTGATCTCAGCACTTGAGTCCTTAACCATTATATGGAGCTGCCTTTCTAATCAAGATTATTGCTTCCTTTATGTTTTTCTATATTTAGAAAATAGCTTTTAGAAAGTGCACACTTTTTATCTGTGAATGACATTTCCCTAGCTTTTTGGAGGAGGGCCAATTAGGAGGGCAGATTGATCAGTTATATACATTTATGACTCCCTTTCTAACTAAACAATACTCCTTGATGGTGGGAAGTTTGTCTTATGTATCTGCAGATTCTTTAGACCTCAGCACAGTGCCTGGCTGGTAATAGATATTAAACACAATGTCTAATTTGAAAACAACTGCCTTTCTTTCTTTCATGTTTTTCAAAGACTATGTGTAATATTTTATATAACCTACGTGTGTTATATACGGTTAAAGCAAATTGACTCAGACCACTTAAATCAAACCACGTTTTTTGAATTTTTAAAAATAATTTTTCCCTTGTGTATTCATTTTTTAAGCTTTCATATTCTCATTTAGTTACATATCCATTTGTTCAGTTATATATCCATTTGAGTACCCAATCACATGTATTTCGTATATATTACAAATACATATATTTCTTTCATTTAACAAAAATTATTGATCAGTTGCTATGCATAAAGCAATTACTATTGTTGGCCCTGGCAAAAGGAGCTCCTCCTCCTCCTCCTCCTTCTTCTTCTGAACATTGGTCCTCTATTCAAGGAATTTCCTTTAGAAATGTAAAATGGATGAGCATCCTTGACAAGAGAGCTCAGTGACTTCTCTCAGACCTTAATTAATTCAGGACTGCAACTGTTTTTTCAGTTCAATGCAGTTAATACCTCAGTATGTTTCCTGAACACCAAAGAGATATCTATCTCTATCTCTATCTGTATCTAGATCTAGATATACATTTATACATATACTTTGTACATATGGATACATTATACATATATCTCTATCTATCTATCTATCTATCTATCTATCTATCTATCTATCTATCTACATTTCAAATCCATTGCTTTCTCCTGTAGCCAGATAATGATACTGTTTTATTAAATTAAATCTAAAATTATTTCTTTCTTCACACTGTTTAATCAAACTTTTCCTTGACACATTTTTCACCTCACTTCCAATACAAGATATGTTATTTAGTGAAAGAATTTTTATAAACAAGGGCTTTAAATCACTTCTGAAGTGTACAATTAGAACCCCTGTTAATATAATTAGGTTGAAGCTTTCCCTCTTGACATTGGTGTAGATGGTTTTCAAATATATTTATTTAGAAGAGGCATTCACCAGGATTGTAGTTCATCTCTCTTTTTATAGTAAGCCCTGTGTCTGCATCATCCCTGTGGTCCATTAATCTCTTATTGCATTATGCTGAAATTGTGTTGGTTATAAGTAATCATAAACTGTCAGCTTTGAAAAGCTAACATTTGTTAGCTTCACAGTCATGAAAAAACTAGTGATAAGTGAGGTTGTTAAAAAGTCAAATTAAATGTTAATTGATGCAAGGGCACAAAGCAGTAAGACACTTAAGGGTTGGGATGTGGGCACTACATTTATCAGACTTGACAAATTTTCCTGAAGAGTTTCCATAGATATTTGCCTTCATATTTTCCTCCGTCACCATTTTCCCACACAAGCATGTCACAATTCAGCAATAGTTAAAATGCTAGTCTTGCCAAATGTTTACATAGTCTCATATGAAGCCATATGCAAGATTCTTATTCTATTGTGTATATTTACAATGTTTTATTTTAAGCAGTGTGGTGATCTAAGAAAAGAATCAAAGAAGAGACTATCCTAGAAATTTGCATAAGGAGAAAAGAACATGCACACTCTTGGTGAATTAAAGAGAAGATTCTTTCTTAATCATCTCATACATTTAAATTACCCAAATTTGCATAAATGCTGAAGTGTGAATTGTTGCCTTAAAAAAAAAAACCAATTCCTTTCAGACCATTGCTAATTATTCTTGGCTACTGTGGTAAAGTTAAAGGCACAGAAATTCTTTGATATTCCTCCATTGACTTCCCTAGAACGCTGACACAAGGCGTGGTTTGCTTAGATTCTGTGGTTGATACACAAAACAAAAGTAGAATGAAATATTGTGACTAAAATAGTTTTATTTTCTTAGGTCTCTGGTTGTTAGTAGACTACAAAAAAAGGAAAAGCATTCTGGCTGACTCTAGAGACATCATACTTTTATAGAAATGGCTAGCTAACTACGGAGTGTTTTTGCTAGATTTTCCTATTATTAGGACTGGTTCAGGGCTGTTTACCTGGTACAAATTTTGGATTTTGCTTGGTAGAATGTGCCAGTTTTTGTAAACTATCTACTTATGAGGTAATGGCAAATATGTTAAAAATAAAAGATCCAGGCTGTTTGAACTACATATAGGTGAGTATGTTTATTGATTTTTAACTTTTTTACTATTTGATTTTGTATATAGAATTCCCTGTGGTCCCAAACATAGAAATTCCTCATGCACATTCACTTTGAGGGCAGCATGAACAGGGTATCCTGACCTGAGACTGACACCTATTTATAGAACTTATAAGAGTTAAGGATTTTTCTTAACTGCTTGGCGGATATTGACAGGTTAGTACTGACCTGTCATTTGAAAATCTTGTTTTCCTGGTAAGGTTTTCTGTCTTCTTTACTAGAAACTTGTTTGAATTCATGCTTTTCCCCAAAGTAGAAGAACTTTGTGAAGCACAATCTTTGCTGGAAAGGACTTTGAGACGCCTCAAGCTACTAGGGAGAAGAGTTTGTTTGAAAGCAAAGCATCAAGAAATTACATTGGACTCAGTGGATATTATTGAGTACCCTCCCTGTGCTTTACGGGATAGACTATAAAAAGAAATGTAAAATACAATTCCTGCCCTGTAGGCTCAAATAGTCTATTTAAAAAAGGAATGGCGAGTAATGAAGACAGTAGAGAGCCACTCTGTACAGTTGTTCAGAGTACCCAGCATGTGTGGGTGTGGCTGAGTGGGTACAGGGAGGAAACCCCTGCTTCTGTTTTGCTTACTGAATCAAGTGCGTTTGAGGTTAAATCTGTCCCAAAAGTCACTTAACTAATCTATTAATCAGAATGATGCTAGCTCTTATAATAATCTTTTTCCAAATTTTCAGTGGCTCAACAGAATGTTTATTTCTAGTTGACAAAACTATCCAATTTATATTTCTGGTCAGCCAATGGCTTTCCTTCAGGTGGTCCTTCTGGGATGTGATTCTACCATTTTTGCTAGATGATTTCCAATGTGACTGTGGTTGTCTACCTCAATCTACATAAGGGAAGAGAACATGGAAGATCATATGTAGGAAGATAGAAAAGTGGAGGCACACATCATTTCTGCTCAGGCTCTGTTGGTTAGTACTCAGTGAGATGCCACACCTAACCTCAGGTAAAGATAGGAAATGTGGTCTGCTGTGAGCTTGGGGAGGAGAAAGAATGGTCTGGTGAGCTGCTGGCTGGTCTCTGCCACTCTGTTCTTCTGGTCATATACCATTCATGTCTACATGTATACCTACACATATATCTCTATATATCTATATCAATTGATGGTTGTCTCACAATCTTCTCTTTCAGGAACAACTATGTCCCAGAGCAAGTAGCTAAGTTAATTTTGCTTTGGTATCAAAATACTTTAACACAGGGTTAGGAAACTGTGCCCTTACACCTCCCAAACGAGTCAAACTAAGGTAGCACCTAGTTCCAAGTCAGGATCTCTTGTTGGGCAGTATCCTCATTTTCAGATCTAGATGTCAATCCATGTTTTCTGGTGGTCTATGAACTAAAAAGAAAAACTAGGACAAACTGTTTACTCTCCCCACCTCATACCCATGGTTCCCACATGCTCTATGTACAATGGTAAAAGAAAGACAAAGTAACAGGCTAAAAACTCCCATTACCAATATGGAATATCGAGAAAGACACAGTTGTCTTTGTTTTACAACATTAATGGTTTTTAGGGACATAGAGAAAACCCTCTATCTTGCCTGTGGAGGAAGTTTATTAGATTTTGATTCTGTTTTCTAGAAGGAGCTCCCTTGTCTAGCATTTTCTATACCTCTTAGTTCCTTCAAATGGAGGAGTCTTCCTTGTCCATTATTCTCCATAGCCACAACAAAAGTAGGAATTGGGGAGTATATCCTCCCTGGGACGTACAATTTTCACAATCATTATGTGCTGGTACAATTTTACTGTGCCTGAGGGGTGTTTAAAGGCTTGAAGAAATCAAAAGATTTTTAAACCCCAGTCCAAAGTTTCGTTGGCAATGTATTTATCTTACAGACATAGTAGGCTTATGATCTATCTGTTGTTGGTAGGTTCTAATGTCAGGAACAATTCCCAAAGTTATTACATAGTTCTCTTGTTTGTTTTCTTTTAGTCCTTTTCTCTTGGAAATGGAAACCAACATAATTTCTTGTCCCTGTAGTATACATTACTGAGACCAAGCCTACTTTCCTGTTGCTATGTTAAACAATATTGAGACCAAGTGAAAAATAATTTAGCTGCTTGCTCCAGGACATTCTTGCTCATGAGAGATAATATTATGAAACAACTAAATCAGCCACATTTCACACCTTTCTCATCAAGCCCCTTACCTTGCTGTGCTCTAAAACTTTGAAGATCTCAAAATGTATTGTATTTACCAAACACCTAGAATAAATTTTAAATATATCTTGGCCATCTCTTGTTTATTCTCAGAATTGATTGGAGGTTTTTCAGCTAGAGAACTAAGGTGCAATGGTAGTCAAATAACTGCTTTATTTTTGTTCTTGTTACCTCTCCAGTGATGAAGCATCCATTTTGCTGAAGCTCTTGTTCAAGAGATTTTCAAGGACTTGTTACTTATTGAGAAACTTCATAGTCTCTAAAGTGCTCAGTCTTTGTGAAAGGGGAAAAGCACAAATGGAATTTTAAAATGAAAAATTTCAAAGATGTCCAAGTCCTTTGAACTTCTGTTGTTTCAAGTGTTTCCACTGACCTTAATGATTATGAAATTGACTCTTTTTTCACATGCATTGCCTTTTTTTGTTATGGGTTAGGAACAGGCTGATTCATAAATTTGGGAATATTACCTTTAATCCTAGACTCTGTCCTATTGTAAGCAGACACAGCCAAAATCTCATGGGGTTTATGTAGTACAGTCTTATCATCATCAGGTACAGGCAGCCTTTCTTGAGATCCTCCTAAAGAATCTTTGAATAATTGAACCCAGAGGAAGTAGCTAATTTCCATGTGGAAATTTGCTTTTCTAGAAGATATTTCACAGATGGACAGCCCTTGAAATCATATGGAATAGACATTATTAGCCATTGTTAACCATTAGTGCCACAGTAAAACTTTGAGGGATTGATCCTTGATTTATATCTGCCAGTTTAAGAGATACAAACCATACGCAGCTCATTGGAAGGCTCCTGGACAAAGGCCTTAAGAGGCTAATTTTTAGGTGTCCTCCAGAAGCACATAATCTTTGAGAAAAGACAGCTTCTAGATATTTGGATCAGGTTAACAATTGTGTGAAGTAGACAGTTTCTGCATAACCCACAGGCTAAGGTCCAACTGAGTAGAGCCACATATTATCATGATTTAGTCTGCATTCACTTGTTCTTTATTTTCTCCCTCCATTTTATAAATTTTATGCTATTCTAAGTTTCTGAATTTTCTATCACTCATTGTCCTTTAACTATGACGTTCACAGAGCTCCTATCAATACTGCTCTTTGCATCACTAGCATATCCTTTATATATGTCCAGTGCCTTGCTACAATTTTCCTGTCATTTAGCTAAACTATAAATCAACCTGACCCAGTTAGTACCAATTTCTCCTAATTAATGAGCCAGTTGTTTTGGTTGGTTGGACTCAACTACTAAGCAACTTCTTCGAATGCAACAATGCCAAAGACCAGACAGCCGAAAGTCCAAAGCTTTTAGATATCATGTCTAGGGTAGGAAGTTTCTGTCTTTATTAAAGCAACATCTAGGAATTTTTCATATTAGTTAACCTTTGTAACAAACTTTTCACAGAAATACAGCTTGGAATATGACTAGAAAAAATATAGTCTACAAGCGAAGGCTACCTGTTATGGACTAAATCGTATCCACCCAAAATTCATGTGTGGAAGCCCCAATTCCCTAGTGTGATGGTATTCGGAGATAGGGGTCTTTGGGAGATAATTAGGATTGGCTGAAGTCATGAGGGTGGGACCCAAATAATGAGAGAAGGGACGCAAGAGAGCTTTGTCTTTTCTCTTTCTGTTTCTGTCTCTCTGTCATGTGAGGACATAACAAAAATGCAGCCATCTGCAAACCAGGAAGAGAGCTCTCTGGAACTCAACCATACTGGCATGTTGCTCTCAGACTTCCAGCCTCCAGAACTGTGAGAAAACTCTGTTGGTTAAGCTACCCAGTCTATGGTATTTTGTTATGGTGGCCAAACTGACTAAGTCACCACCTAATTTTAACAGAGCTGTAAGAAGTCTTACTTCTTAAACTTGATCTTAGGCTGTTTTACTATTGCTCCAACCAATGATCTGGCTAATTTAAATCTCACCATTTGACTTCCATCCCCTCTTACCCAGTGGCACTAAATGTTTACAAAATAATTAGACAACTCCCAAGGGTATTTTGCCTCTGAAAAACCCAAAACCCAAACAAACAAACAAAAAAACATTGAGTGACTGACTCCCAACAAGTGGTATTAGACTGGTACATGAAAAGTTTATTCATTGGATTCTACCTGCTACACTGGATCAGGATGTTATCTCAGTAGCTGATGCCTATATTAGGATAGTGTCTGATATCGTACTGAACCCATTTTGATGCACCATTTTTCCTCTCAAACAGATGAAAGAAAAAAACAAAAAGAAATCTTTAGGTAAGTTAGTTCAAAAGCTAGGTCTTGATTTGAGACTCCAAAATTTAGCTATTAAGAGGGAATTTGGGCTTCTTTCTCTGTCCTCAAGTCTCCTCATTTCTTGCTTTATAATGTGCCTGTAAAGTGCGAGTATATCTTAAATGTGATAGTTCACATATTGGTGGGAGAGTATGATAATACCATTAAGCCTGTAGATTTCCTTGCCTAAGAAATTCATGAGATCAGATTCATGGTGATTCAAAATAGAGCAGCCCTACTTGTTATATTATTCTCTTTAACCCTAAAGAGTCTTCTAGAGTCTTTATTATTTCTAAAATATCTGGGAAACAACTAAATTGTATACTATAGTCTCTTCACATTAGGAATTGAATTTATTCTCTTGCTTTAATTTAGGCAGTCTTTACTCTTGGCTTAGAAGTAGATTATAAATTCTGATCACAATCCTTTTCTTAGTATTTATATCTGTGTCACAGTGCTCAAGTGTGTTATCTTCAGAGTCCTAAATGATGTTATACAGCTATATTCATGTCAAAGGATTCAGTAGATTATCATGTAACAAGGAAACCTGACATATCACTGTGTCTTATCAAATAGCAATGCACATTTGGATTGATCATGACCATAGATGATAAATGATCCATCCTATAGAATATGTTAGAGGAAGACCAAAAGTGGGAATTGAATAACTAAAATCAACATAATTTCTTGTCTCTATATTAAACAATACTTAAACCAAACTTTCCTCTACCTGTGAATATAATTTCTTTTCTCTGAATTAACAAATGATGAGACTAGGCATAGATCTCTGTCCTTATTTAAATAGTACTGAAACCAAGCACAAGTTAGTTACTTTCTCCAGAAAATACCTTTTTCTGGAATATTAGACTATAAAGCAACTAACATGTTCATTAAGAACAACAGCTTGCTTATGAAGCCTGCTTCAAGGCCATTGCCCCACTGTACACACATATCCAAAGCTTGTATGTCATAATCTGGCCATTCTAAACCAGATCCCTGCCTTGCAACATCTACTTTAAATTCACTCTACCCAGGCCCTAAAACCTTTCTATCATTTCCTAATTTCCAGAATTCATAATTTGAGATGCAACTAAGTCTTAGCCAAGAAGATATCCTTCCTTATTGTAATAGGTTTAAAAAACCTATCTTTGCTTGGTAAATATATTTCCTTGGTAGTGTTTGAGAGAGGGCTTCAAAACCTCTTGCCTATATTTCTCAATTTAAGTGGACTATAATTAGGACATCTAAAATACAAAAGACTAGCACAGAAAAAAATGTTCTAAATCTGATTTGCTCAAGGCTGTGACACTGCTTAATTGAACAATCACAGCAAGCTTTTATCTTTCAAAATCACTTTCAGTCATTTATTCTTGTAGTTGACATCTAAAAGTAGTTGTTTCTAATTTTCCAATCTTTCAAGAACTTGAATGTCTGGATTATCCCTCTTTATTTTTCCTTCAAGCCATCTAATAGTTTTCTTAGCATATCCCTTTTACCTCTTTATTTTTATATCTTCTGTCTTAGTCTGTTTGAGCTGCTATGACAAAATAAAACAAAACAAAAAACAAAACATATATTCAGTGGATTAAATAGCAGACATTTATTTCTCATACCTTCGGAATCTGGGAAGTTCAAGATCAGAGTACCAGCATGGTTGAGTTTTAGTGGGAGTTCTCTTCCTGGCTGGCCGATGGCCACCTTCTTGCTGTGTCCTCGCATGGCAGAAAAACAGAGCTCTTGTCTCTTGCTCTTCTTACAAGGATATTAATCCCATCATGAGAGCTCCACTTTCATGATCTCATTTAGACTTAACCACTGGCTACTTTTTCTGCCATGTGAGGACACAGCAAGAAGGTGGCCATCTGCCAGTCAGGAAGAGAGATCCCACTAAACTCAGCCATGCTGACACTTTGATCTTGAACTTCCCAGCATCCAAAGTTACGAGAAATAAATGTCTGCTATTTATTCCACCCAATATATGTTTTCTCTTATTTTGTTACAGCAGCTCAAACAGACTAAGACACAAGTTATAAAAATAAAGAGATAAAAGAGATATGCTAAGAAAAGAGACCCACCTCCTAATACCAGCACACTGGGGAAAAGGGCTTCAACATACCAATTTAAAGGGGGGGAGGACACAAACATGCAGACCATAACACCTTGCAAAAAAGCAGAAAAAATATGTAATATAACTCTTAACTTTTTGCAATCATTTCCTTGGAGATACAGCCTCAATAGGCATATTATTTGCATTCCCTAGAGTATCTCAAGTGGTCATTCCACTAACTCTTTTGTTCTTGTGTAACAAAGGTCTCTGTCTTTTCAGCCTCCAGTATCAATTCTTTTGCTATTGACTACCTGACCACTAATGCCACATCTCATTCCAATTTCTGTAGTAATTTGGGGATTGCCAACTGTTGACCCAAGAATTACAAAATACCAGTCAATTAACACAACACAAATATTGCACTCATGTAACAGTCCAAAGCAGGCATTCTAGTTAGGAAGCACCTTTTTCTACAAGGTGAATCCACATTGTGGTTCCATTATCTTCACCCTTGCCTTTCAAGATTTATATGATTGTCCAACCCAAGTTGGGAAATGTAGGAAGAGAACATAAAGAATTGTATGTGGGAGGTTTTTTATGGGTTAGGCCAAAATGATACACATCACTTCCATTCAGATATAATTGGCTACAAATCAATCATATGGCCAAATCTGACTGTAAGGAAGCCTGGAAAATACAGTAGAGTTGTAAGCCTAGGAAGAAAAGGAAATGAGTATGATGAACAGCTAGCCGGTCTCTGCTACAGTTGTGCCTTTTTAAGCACACAGACTAAAATCTAGGTAAACATACAGTATCAGGGGGTAGGCAATAGTGCCAGCAATAGAGATAGAAGAGCCCAGCCTGTGATATGGCTGGGGAAATGCTTGGCAAGAGACACCAATTATGATATGGATTAGGAAAGACATCAGGTATGATTGGAAGAGGAGAATGGACAAAGTTGATGTACAGAAGTTGTGAATGAATGCATTCCTGTTGGAGGAAACATTGCATGTAAATGTGTAGGGGCAGGAGACCGGTGTGAGGGGGCAGTGAGAGGATTGGTTTGCCTATAATAGATTTCTTTTAGAGGTCAAAAAAAATTTAAAGATGCCTAGGGAGGTTGGAATGGAGCACAGCTCCTTTAATGCTGCTCACACTAAAAAGTAGAGCCATTAAGTAGTATTGACCATTTGGAGTCATTGTCTACTTACAATTTTATTCTCTCTATGCCTGTGGCATATATTTCAGCATCTGGTGTTTTCATTTAGGTAGAAGAGAGTCTGTGTGAAGAAGAGATACACAGAATCTGAAAAGAGGATAGATTGGGAATGACCTATTATGCATTCATTATGTTCTTCCAATGTCAGCAGGAGTTTTCTGGGTCGCTGGTAGTTGGGAGCATAATGGCTGGAAGATTGAGTCCTAATTACTAAGACTAGCCTTGCAGAGGCTCTGCTAAGTACAACTTTGTTGGAACATAATATCTTTGTCTGAGGTGATTAGACATTACAGTTAGGTCATGTAAAAATGCACAGGTAAAACTCTAATTTTCTCTGTTCAATCAATGTAATTCTAGTAGATAATGCGCCTGATTTTAAAAAATAAGACATTGATAATAAAATCTTTCAAAAGATACGGTCTTTTTAAAACAAGAAGAGAATCAACTCATAATGTCCTAGTGTGCACATATGGCTTCATCATAATAAAAAAGTTAATTGTATATTTTTGTATTCAGGTAACTTGAAATGTGCTTCAAAGAAACACAGTGAGCTGTGTAGGAAGGATGAAGAGGACAGAAATAACAGGATTCAATCCTGCATCAGCCTAGTGATTATTTTTCCTACCTAGTGCTTTGATGGGAAAAATAATGATGACTGCCAAATTTAACCTTTTCTAGAATTGTTGACAGTGAACTCAAATTTGAAATACTTTATTTGTATCATTATAAAATTTTAATAGGAGTGTTGGCATTTTTGATTGCTCAAAGATGTCCTTCAGTAATTGTGTCTTGTGTGTGAAATGTCTATTCCACATAATGGACAGTCTTCACTCACGATTCACCATATATTAGCTAAGTAGTATGTGGAAAGAAGTATCTTAAGAATTTGAAAAGAACATCTGATTTCTTTCTCTTTTTATGTTAGTGTTATTATTGATGAGTAGAATAACCATATAATTCATCAACTTAATTGGGACACTTTGGAAAGTGAAAGTGGTACTATTTAATAATTACTTTGGGCTGGGGCACCTGGGTGTTTCTGTCGATTGAGCTTCCAACTTCAGCTCAGGTCATGATCTCACAGTCCATGAGTTCAAGCCCCGTGTCGGGCTCTGTACTGACAGCTTGGAGCCTGGAGCCTGCTTTGGATTCTGTGTCTCCCTCTCTCTCTGACCCTCCCCCGTTCATGCTCTGTCTCTCTCTGTCTCAAAAATAAATAAACATTAAATTAAAAAAATAATTACTTTGGGCTGATAGGTATTAACTAGGACATATGGTACCTACTGATAAATCTACATGGATAAATGAAATTGGTGAAGAAGTTGAAAAAAATCAGGCCTTAGTTTAAGTTAGCATTTACCAAACACTCCTATGGGCAGAGACTACTAAGTGATGCATATCCATTATCTCATTTAATTCACACTCTCACGTGAAGTATTATTATTATTATAGCCATATTCTAAATAAGGAAAATATGGTTTACAGAGGTTAAATAACTTCTCCAAGATTCCATACCTAGGAGGTGGCAAAGGCCGATTCAAAATTTTATGTATTTATACAAATTACAGAAAATAATACTAAGGTAGTTTGACAGTAAAGATATAAATGACCCCAAATTCTGTTATATTTCTAGTATCGCTATTGTAATCTTTAAAATTTTATTTGTGGCCCATTTTCATGTGTGCTATTTTTTTCAAAGGACTTAAGAGAATGTTACTGGAGTAATAACACATATAATTAAATACATTTAAATAGTACCAAAAATCATAAATGAAAACCAAAAGGAAGTATCACTACTCAACCTTCATACCTTGAGTTTTACATTCCAGAAATAATAATTTTTAATAATTTTAGTTTTTGCTTCTTCTAGAGGTTATCTCAATAACTTTATAATGTGCTCATTTACCATTTTATGATTAATAATCTTTACACAGAATCTTATGAGTCCCTGCAATGAAATGTAAGGTATTATTTTCCTATTTTCATTTTCCTCTCAATTTATAATAACAATATGATTTTAGTTTATGCCATTGATTACTTGTACAACTTTTGATAGCAAGTATGTATTTTCTGAACGTAAGAATGAACTATGATCTTTGCAAAATTGAAAAAATCAGAAGTAGGTAGAAGAAAAAAAGGTCCCCTGAAATCCCACCTGATTGTCAGACCTTACATTAACATATGAAGGGTCATATTACATGTAATTGCTTTGTTAATACATTAGCTTATACATAGTCAAATTTAAAAAAAAGTACTTAAATGCTTATTTTTACATAATTAGGATTATAAGTGCCCTAGGTTGGGTCCCCCAGAAAACAGACTCTGAGAAGGGGATTTGTATGCAAGAAATTAATTGGACACAGTATGAAGGAGTAGGGAAAGAAAGGTGGGGCAATGGGAGAAATCGAACTGCTATGTGTACACCACAAACATTTCAACCAATTCAGTGGGGAGCTCTGGAGCACCCTGTTATCACATGTTGAAAAAAAGAGGTAGGCCTTTTACCCCAATATCAACTAGCCACTGAGTACTGGACTAGCCTCTCTCAGGAAGAGATATGACCCTATAAAGGAAAACACTATTTTATTTGCCTGCTATTCTCACCACTTCTGACACCAAATGGGCTTTTCCCACACCAGGTGATTTTTTAATTCTCAGTGGGCACTGATTGGGTATCCTCCAATTTAACTCATGTTGACACTAACTGTCTAGAGTTAGTACAGAACCCACAGGTTAAGGGCTCAGTCCTGCAAGACTGCTCCCCACTTTAGGTGCCAGTTGTGACTCTGGCTTTTGACAGACCAGCTACAAACTGGAAGTTCCCATGACCATCTTCTTCTGTTGGGTAATTGGTTAGAATGGCTCACAGAACTTAGGAAAGTGTTTTCTTTACTGTTACCCATAAAGGATACATCTCAAGAGCAGCCACGTGGATGAGATGCATAGAGTAAGGGTTGGGCAAGGGTCACCGAGCTTCCAGGCCTTCTCAGGGTCTGAATTCTACCGACACCTCCATGTGTTCACCAACCTGGAAGCTCTCTAAACCCCTTTGGTTAGTATTATTTTATGGAGGTTCCATTATGGAGGCATGATTGACTAGATAATTGGCCATTGGTGATTGAAACCAGATTCTCTCCCTTCCCTAGAGAATGGGCAGTGGGTCTGACCCACCTAAATATAGAAGTAAACTGAATCAAGCACAAGACTGTGAAAAAAAATGAGTTCATTCTGGAATAGCTGATGAATTGTAATTTGAGACATGCAAACTGTAGCAAGCTATAGACAAATCCATTGTAGGTTTGGGGTAGCTGTATTCATGGGCAGAGAATGTAAAAAACAGAGAATTCAGTTAGAATCTGTTAAAATAAAAAGCAGACCAGGGCACCTGCGTGGCTCAGTTGATTAAGTGTCCAACTTTGGCTCAAGTCATGATCTCACCTTTCATGGGTTTGAGTCCCATGAAAGGCTCTATGCTGACAGCTCATAGCCTGGAGCCTGCTTCAGATTCTGTGTCTCCCTCTCTCTCTGCCTTTATCCCACTCATACTCTGCCTCTCAAAAATAAACAAACATTAAAAAACAAACAACAAACAAACAAACAAACCAGACCAGCTTTGAAAATGCCTCAAGCAGAAAAAAACAGTCCAGTCATACAAAACTCCATTCAACTTCTTTCATGAAACCAACCCAATCTGGGTCGTTCCTTGTTCATGCCTTTGGACACCGTATGTAAATCTTCCCAAGGTTGATATGAGACAATTCCTGACCAACTCCCTATCACTTAAGAAAATCCCAATATTATCAGTTTTCTGTAAATCAAGCATTTATGGGAAATCAATCTCAGTCCTTAAGTTTTGTTTTTCTGAGGGTACATGCATGAGATTTTACATTTTGTATCTTCTGGTTCCATTTTAGATAGAAATTCTCTTAGGCTGACAGTTTCAAGCTTCTAATCATGGCTGGGTCTTTCTAGTGACCAGCCTCTGTCCTAAAGTTTTCCAGGAATCTCTCCAAGAGTCACCTTATTAAAACAAAAGACAGTCTTATCAGGAAAATGTCAAGGAATTTAGGAACTCTGTGTCAGGAATAGGGGTCGAAGACCAATTATTAGAACAAAAGATACTCTTAGCACTCCTATCACTCAGGAAATTACAAAGGTTTTAGGAGCTCTGTTCTGGGAACCAGGGACAAGGCCCAAATATACAGTCCTTATTGTGTTACAATTTTACATCCGGGGTAAAGCCGTTCTTTCCTGCCAATGACAATTTCTGGGAAAAGAATTAGTTGTGAGGTCTGCACTAACTCCAGACAGTGAGTGTTAGCAGGAGTTAAATTGGAGGATGCCCAATCAATATTCATGGTAGGCATGGCAGGTAAGACTTACATATCATCTAAATATCAGGACACCTGGATATTTTTAAGACATCTCCCATCTATTTCTTTGGTCTCAGAATTAATTTTGTGCCCTTGTTGAAAAAAGGCTACATTATTTATGTGAGAACAAAATGAGCATGCTAATTCTAAACTTCTGAGTATGTATTTGTGTGCAGGTGAATATATGTACATGTGTGATAAATAAGTGAAAAGACACTGTGAGGTTGCCCAGTATTGGGAAAATAGAAAATTTAAAAATATTTTCCATATACATACTGTATATAAGGGTAAAATTAAAATCTTTCAAAATAAGCATTTCTTTTTTCATTTAGCTTTTGCACATCTATAAGGAAAAGAGCAGAGCTGAAACCTACAGAACAGTTAGCATGGCATATGTACATAGTCATTCATGCTGCTGGTGAACTCTGACTAGCTGAGTAGGATGCCAATAGCAACGTAGACATTATCATAGATGCTCCTTGAAACATTAACTGTGATGTCGGAGAGGGTTGAGAAAATTTAATTGGGAAAATTTACTATAAATGAGGATGAGTTCAGTAAATATTTGAGGTTGAAGTTAATATATTTAGAATATATATAATTCCATACTAATTAGAATGAATAATTTTGTCCTCTGTCCAGAAGCAACCATTTTATCCCAGTTAATTTTGGTTGATTTTTTTTTGTTAGTGTACTTTAACAATACCTAAAACACTGTTTACAATTTACATGAGACTTTGCAGCTATGACTTATTGTTCTCTAGAACTATATATATTTTTAACCTTTCATTATAGGATAGTACCTTATAAAGATCTCTATCACACTAGTTTTTAACTTTAATAGTTTGTTTTTACTTGACCTCCTCCACATGGGTTAATCATGTAAGTCTTTCTATTTCACACATGCCTGGAGTTAGCTGCACTCCATAAATTTGTGAGTCCTACTTCTTTGTATCTGTATCTTGACCTTTGATATAAGTTAATATATCATAAAAGTCTACAGGTTTGATTTAATTTTATTTTCTTTAAGGTTGTATCTTGTATTATTTTATTAGGGCCCCCATAACATAGTACTACAGACTGGGTGGCTTAAACAACAGAAATTTATTTTCTCATAGTTCTGGAAGCTAGAAGTCAGAGATCAAGGTATCAAAAGTCTTGGTTTCTTCTGAGACTTCTCTCTTTGGCTTGTAGATGGTTGCCTTGTCCCTGTTTCTTCACAAGGTCTTTTTTCTGTGAATATCTACCTCCTGATTGCCTCTTCTTATAATCCAACCAGTCATGTTGGATTAGTGCCTGCCCTAATGACCTTACTTGAACTTTACTACTTTAAAGGCACTCCAAATACAATCTGTATCTCCAAATACAGTTACATTCTGAGGTACTGAGGTTAGAACTTCAACATATGAGTTTTGGGGGATACAATTTATCCCATATCAATCTTACTAACATCTATTAGCAAACTTTTAGTTACCTGCAATTAAAAACAAATCACCTGGTTTTTGTCACAAGGGTCTTTAAATTTTGTTTTGTTTTGTTTTTGTTTTTGTTGTTGTTTTAGTAAAAAACATTAATAAAAACCTCCTCTGGTTAGAAAAAAGCACAATACATTTGGTATATGCAGTAGTAATTTCACTCTCTATCCAATTTTTCCTATCTTCACCTATATCCCATAAATTGATAAGACTGTTTCTTTATTGTTAATATCTGGGAATATAAATCTATAAATGTTACATTCAAAAAATATGATTAGGGGAGTTGAGCTTTTAGGAGTAAAAATTATAATAATCATTATCATGAATAAGCAGAGGAAGATGTTTAATAAACTATTTGCTTGTGTGGTTGTATAAACATTTACTTCAATTTTTCAAATATTTTGGTTTACTGAAAATTACTTAATATGATTTATCAGGATTGCTAAATAAAGAAAAATGCAAGAAAGAAAGTATTTTTTTAATCCGTATTTTTGAGAGAGAGAGAGACAAAGTGTGAGCAGGGAGGTACAGAGAGAGAGGGAGACACAGAATCTGAAGAGACTCCAGGCTCTGAGCTGTCAGCACAGAGCCCAACGCGGGGCTCGAACTCACAGAGTGGGAGATCATGACCTGAACCAAGGTTGGATGCTTAACTGGTTGATCCACCCAGGCACCCCCCAAAAGAAAGTATTTAAAGTACATTTACTGCTAATTTGAAAGTAATTTCATGATTTTTTAAATACCTTAAAAGGCAGTTCAAGATCTTGCTTTGATTCAATGGTAACATTATGAACAATAGATGTTTTTGCATTAAAAAATATTTTACTTTATTTTAGAGACAGAGAGCATGAGCAGGGGAGAGGGGCAGAGGGGCAGAGGAAGAGAGAGAGAGAGAGAGAGAGAGAGAGAGAGAGAGAGAGAGAGAGATTCTTAAGTGGGCTCCACACTCAGCACAGAGATTGATGTGGGGCTTAATCCCATGACCCTGGGATCATGACCTGAGCCCAGATCTGGAATCAGATGCTCAACCAACTAAGCCATCCAGATGTCCCTGTTTTTGTTTTTTAATACATGAAACAATGACATCTATTGTTTATTGAATATTTTACATATATAATATCATTTGGTATAGAGAAGAAGTATTTGAGGTGGGCACTATATCCTCTATTTTACACAGAAGAAAATGGGGTCTCATTTAAAAATTTAGGAAGACAAAGCTAGGCAAATTACAAAGCTAGGAGGTGACAGAACTGGGATTCCAAACAAAGTTACTTCATCTTCAAAGTCTGTTCCCTTAACCATTATACTGAAGTATGGTTATTAGAATTTGCCAGATATTGTAAAGAGAAGTTCCAAGGACTTGTAGGTCAAATATGGGATAATATAGAAGCCTGCTAGTGCCGTATCATGTGGTAAGGTCAGAATACAGCAATATAGAATGAGACATGACCAGCATAGATTAAGGTATAGACACTCAGGGTGTTTGAGTTAGGATACAGACTGAGGAGACAAGCCATGTTTCTGATCCTGATTAATGTTTTGTTGTATCAAAGAAATTGTGAAAGTAGTTATAATAATAATCAAATGATTGAGAATAGTGTTTCCAACCCATAGCTGTTGTAAGCAAATTATTTTAATTTTCTACATTGACACTTGGAGTGAAAACATCATGAGAAGAGTGAAAAAATGAGACCGAGAGTCATGCAATTTCTGTCAACTCCTAGCAGTTGAGAAACACTAATTGAGAAAAAAGAACAATGGAGTTTCATTTGTATCCAATCAGAGTGGAACACGTTGTGGTTGCTCTGGACCCCCCGCCCCTCACCCCTAGGTTGAAGGTGGCTTTTATTTTCTCTCTTGGGTGAGGAGAGGGAAGGGAGCTTTCTCAAGCAAACCTACTGAGGAAGGATTAAGTGCACCTCCTGATGATGGGACTGGAAGAGCCAGACAATCATTCAGAAGGGATCCTCTGCATCCACTTCCTGGCCCTGGACTATTTGAATGGAGCATATTATCTATATGTATTTATTCTGCAAGCTCACTAATGTTTGAGACTTGAAATAAGATTAGCATCAAGGAACAGAGTAGCAGCATTATCTACAAGTAAGCTACATGTCCAGGAACTTCTCTGTGCAAGGGTAGAGTGGAATCCAGGCTGGATGAGGGAGCCACCAAAAACACCATGATCACTTGCTGAAGGAAGCTTTAGATGGGTGTATTACCTGGGGGTTGCTGGTGGGGGACCAGCCAGAAAGAGTGGCATCACTCAAGAACAACACATCTTATCCAATCACAGAGTTGCCATGTACTGGATAAGGGGGGGGGGGGGGACTTAATGAGGGACCGCACACTGACATTTCCATCTTCACACACCCTCTGATGTCTTTTGTTTTATATATGATTGCTTTATTTGTTATACAAAATATCTTTCATTTAAAAAATGTTTATTTATTTATTTAGATGGGGGTAAGGGTGGAGAGAGAGGAAGAGAGAGATTCCCAAGCAGGCTCCACGCTATCAGCATGAACTGTGAGATCATGACCTGAGCAGAAACTAAGAGTCAGATGCTTAACTGATTGAGCCACCCAGGTGCCCCTGTAAACATGAAGTTACCCTTCATTTTTATTTGGAGCAAACCTGACAGTGGTTTTGTAATTGAAAAGACCTGTCTGCATGTTTTTGGCTCGCTCTTTTCTTTCTCTCTCTCGCTCTTCCTTTTTTGTTCTTTCTTACAATATTCTACTCTGGTATTTCCGTTATATTTTCTAAATTTAGCATTCTACAAAACATACTAGATTTCCTTTCCTTTGGTTCTTGCCATTTGTCTCCTTCTCTGAACAACTTTTAGGCCTTCAAACTTCTATATATTTTATATGTTATTGCCTCTTTACATCATCTGTTAATTATCTTTTAATGGTAAAATATACAAAAAATATAAAGTTCTTGCTTCAGCACTTTCTCTCATAAAAAAGTTAACTTTCTCCCCCTTTGTTCCTTTCCTTGAAATATCCCTCAAAAAAAGGACTTTTATGTCACAGTTCCCTCATTCTCTATGGATACTCTGCAGTTATTGTTGATGTGTTAATAATCAAGCCAGGCTCCTTAGGGCAAAAGAATTTTCTTCTTCTTGGTAATGTTTTATTTATTAAACAATACAGCAAGCAATAAAGGAACCAAAGAAACATCACACAGTAATTAAAATTTGTTTTCTAACATGTTTATCATTTTATATATGTATAATATAACAAATGATCAAGAAATTATTGTTTTACATATCTCTCTGTATATACATGCAAATTAAATAAACAACTACCAAGAAATTGCACAATGTTTCATTAAGAAGTTATCTAAACTATAATATCACAACCCACTAAAATCATTTCTTTTGGTTTCACAACCAAATAATTAAAATTGTATATAAAAACCACATGGTTGCTGTCTCTAGCACTGTCATTAAAATATAGTTACATTCTTGTAAAGCTTAAGGCATTGACTGTTATAATACATTTGCTATTATCCATCACCCAAATATTCCCCCCACCCTTCTACAGCTTCTATTCCTTTCTTATCAGGCCTATCCTTATCTTGGGTAATTTTACCATTTGTTTATATCTAGTGCTTATTTTCAGATTCTTACTACGAATTTAAGAGATTCATTTAAGATAATGTTTGGAGATGAAATAGTAATGCATATCAAAACACACAGATGCTGTTATGATAGCTGCTACATGTTTTTGTTTATTGTGGTAAAAAACACAATATAAGATTTATCATCTTAGCCATTTTTAAGTATACACTAGTGTTAAGTATATTCACATTACTGTGTAATGGAACTCCAGAAATTTTTTATCTTACAAAATGGAAACCCTATGCCCATTAGAAAGCAAGTCTCATCGCCCCATTCCCTAAGCCCCTGGCAATCACCAATATATTTTCTGTTTCTGGGAACTGGACTACTTTAGATACCCCATGTGAGCAGAATCATACAGTATTTTTCTCTTTTGTGACTGGCTAATTTCATTTAGCATAGTGTCCTCAAGATTCATTCTTGTTATAGCATGTGACAGGGTTTACTTTTTTTTTTTTTAAGATTTATTTGTTTTTGAGAGAGAGAGAGAGCATAAGTAGAGAAGGGGCAGAGAGAAATGGGGACAGGAGATCTGAAGTGGGCTCTTCGCTGACAGCAGCGAGCCTGATGTGAGGCTCAAACTCACGAGCCATGAGATCATGACCTGAGCTGAAGTTGGATGTTCAACCAACTGAGCCACCTAAGTGCCCAGGGTTTACTTCCTTTTTAAAGCTAGATAATATTCCACGGTATGTGTATACCACATTTCATTTATCCGTTCATTCATTGATGGACATTTGGGTTGCTTCCACCTCCTGGTTATTTTATTTTATTATTTTTAAAGTTTATATATTTATTTTTGAGAGAGAGAGAGCATGAGAGTATGAGTGGGGGGTGGGGTGGGCAGAGACAGAGGGAGAGAGAATCCCAAGCAGGCTCAACACTGACAGTGTGACCCGATGTGGGGTTTGAACTCCTAAACTGTGAGATCATGACCTGAGTCCAGCCGGATGCTTAACTGACCATGCCACTCAGGCACCCCGGGTATTTTAAATAACACTGTTATGAACATGGATATATAGATACCTCTTTGGAAAATTTCTCTCGGTTCTTTTGGAATTATACCTAGTAGTGGAATTGCTGGATCAGATGGTAGTCCTATTTTTAATTTTGTGGGGAACCACAATACTGTTTTGCACAACAGTATGCCATTTTACATTCCCACTGACAGTCCACATGGGTTCCCTTTTAGCCACATCCTCACAAATTATATTTTATACTATATATGTTCTTTTTTTAAAAAGTTTATTTATTTTGAGAGATTGAGAGTGTGTGAGAATGAGTGGGGAGGAGTAGAGAGAGAAGGAGAGAGAGAATCCCAATCAGGTTCCACACTGAGCATGGAGCCTGATGCAGGGCATGATCTCACGGTTTGGGAGATCATGACCTGTGCTGAGATCAAGAGCTGGACACTTTACTTACTAAGCCACCCACACACCCCTCTGCTACATATATCCTTAAATGAGGATTTACAACATGCGGTACCTTCTCCAGGGATTATCAAAAAGATAACATGCCAACTAAACTGTTTGAAACACTCTAGGTCTCAGAAATTTAATCTTTTTCCTTACTAGTGAAAGGACAGTGCTATTTCATATATGGGTAAAGCATAAATGATGTTTTATGATCTTAAGAGACTTAGATGCCCTTGTGTATTCAGTTAAAAATCTGGTCCATGAGACATTAACATTCTGTGTCTGTAATTTTATAAGAATAATAATTGTAATAAGAAATTTCAACAATTTTATAAGGGTTTTGATTTTCTATGTCCCCAAATATTATAAGAGCAGAAGGGTGACTAAAAACTTTATTTAGAAACATTCTTGAAGATTATCCTAGGTTGGATGCTGAAAATCTCATGCAACAACTAATATTTGAGTGTGGGGGGGGATGTTTTAGAAAACTCTTGCCCATACCTAAGACGATTAGCGAAGTCGGAAACAATAAATTGAACACATTCTCCCTATTCTGAGGCAACTCTTTAAAGTGAAATAAATAGTCATGGCAGCTTATCCTGACCTGTTTCCTTTATGTGTCCAAGATTTCTTTGTTCAATGCCAGAAGAAAAGAAAAGTTTAACGCTCGTGATTAATGGCTATGCTGTATGAAGTTGCACAGCATAATTTATGGGGTACCTTCTCATGCGAGCACCTCAAGGCTTTGTGTAATAAAATAAAAAGGCATATAAACACAAAACTCATCCATAAATTAAAAATCCAATATTCAGTGTTATAGTAGTTGAAACAAGAGTACAAATATCTCTTCAACACCCAAATATAAGTTTTTATTTAACCAAAAATTTCCATCCCTATCATAGGTCTTATCTAGTACCTTAAATTTTTATTTTTATCTTGAGTTTCCCTTAAATTTTCCTCATATTACAGTACTGAACTCATTATATAGTCTTAGCATTTGAAGCTTATCAAAAACAAAATAGAACAAGTGTATTTAGCCCATATAGAAATACAAATTTGATATTAGAGAGTGTTCTTCATTTTGCATTGCCATAACTTGAAGTGTTTGTAGGTATACAGGAAAGAATTTATGGATTTTGATTTTTAAATATTCTTTTGTCTCTAGTGTAATGGCTTTGGATCTAATCGTAATCTTATTATACCACTTTGCTTTTATATAGCAATGCATGCTTTTACAGACTCTTTCACATTAATTTTAGCTTTGCATCATCACACTTATTCTATGAAGAAGGAAGGGCAAGTATCATTACAGTTCCATTAATAGATAAGGAAATGAAGTCAGAGGACGATTCCATGACCTGCTCAATGTCACTCAGTAATTTAGTGGCAAAAGCAGAGAGCTGGAGTTCTGACACAGATTATGTCTCCTTGTACAACGTGGATCTAGAGCATCAGATGTGACCAATTCAAAGGAATAATTCCCAATCATACTGATAGGGAAGTACATTATTTCTCATATTCTGAAGTAATCTCTTTAAATCACTTCCCCATTGTTATCAAGGGCAGATGGTCTGTCATAATCATTTTAAGCACTTTTTTTTTTTTTTTTTGGTGTCCAGCTTTATGGTGTGGATGAAGACAAAAACAGAGCACCTGTCTTCTTTGGTGCTATGGCCTTTGCACATTGGGGTCTTACGCACTGCCAGGAGTTGGGAAAAAGAAGGATAGCAAAGCGTAAAGACATGGTCTTTGCTTATTTGGAGATGAACCCATTCCAGTAACAACCTGTGTTACAAGTGTCTACTTCACCGACTAGGGGGCCACTTATTCAGACTTAATAAACAGGTCATTTCTTAGAGCCAGCATTGTATTTTTCATTCAATATCAGGTATATCACAGATTGGAATTGAACAGTTGGGAATGGGAAAGACATCACTGCACAGCTTCTATACGTCCATCACTGCGCTTACTAGGGTCACCAGTGACATTATATTGTTAAATCTACTGGCAAATTCTCAGCCCTCCTTTTACTCAATTTATCAGCGCATTTTACACAGTTGATTGCTCCAGCTTCCTTGGAAATTTTTCTTCCGTTTGGCTTCCAGGATACTATTATCTCTTGGTTATCTTTCTATCTCAATTTCCTTTGGTAGAGTCTGTTCATTTTTCTGATCTCTAATCATTACAATGTCTTGGGGTTCAAACTTTAAATTCTATTCTGCTCTTTCAACAGTATTTTCTTACGTGACACCTTCTAGCCCTGTGGGAAGAGTCATCATTTGTATGCTGGTCATTTCTAAACTTTTGTCTCTAGACAGGCACCTTCCCTGGAAAATATAAGATGCTCAATAATTAAGTTGTGGAATAAAAAGAAATAAAAGGTAAATTTGACATAAAATATGCCAATATGGTCAAATCATCAAAATTTAGAAAACAGTAGACTCACCATCTGAAGAAAAACAGACTCCCCTGAAAAAACAACAGGTTAAGAAATATAAGGATATGGAAAATTAAGTCAATTTAATACCAGTTGGTGAATATAAGATGCCAAAAAAGTGAAGAGTTGATATTTTGCCAAACTTTGGGTCATAGAAGTATATTATGCAAACTATAACATGGAAAAAAATACACTAGCATTATGATTGTCATCAACAAAAGATTGTACAGGAGCTTGCCATGTTTGACCAGGACGCCAAATCATTCTCCGTCGTATAAAAGTGGCAAAGCAAGAACTGAATGTACAAACTAACTTGTACTGTGTGGTGGTAGCACTATGGTATTACCTAGGGGGACAGCTTCTCCCCAGTAGTGGGTGGAAATCCAGGATAGAGTTAAGAAAAGGACCCTAAAAGGAAAAGGTTTGGGGTATGTAAAACCTGTGAACTCAAACATGCTTGAGAATTTGGGAGTACTCCTACAGACCCAGTCATCAGTGATACAGATGCACTTCTCCAGCATCACTATCACCACAAGGACTTGTTGTCGGGTGAGCAAGTAGGGGCAGAACTCACTCCAAGCGATGTTTCCACCTATGACATGTGAGACCAGCTAGAGGAGCAAATAGAGATGGTAGCTATCAACAGAAATAGTTGACGGAATGAGTGAATGGATTCGAAGAGTAGCAGGGAACAGGCCTGAGGGGTAGAAAGCTCTGCCACAGGGTATTTCGTTGGGTGGAGGCAGACAGTCCTGAGGAAACTTCATCAGGCCCCTTGAGATCCAAAAGGATCCTAGGAGCAGATATTTTCCTGAGTGTTGTTCACGTGGTCCAAGAAGCAACAGAAGTGGGGGACTCTGGACATGCCACAGGGACGTTGATGTTGTCTCTATGACCAGAGACTGAGAAGGAAAGCAAATGTTCCAGGGTACACTAACACACTAACAGGGGGGCATAGTCGGAGCTGGTTTATCTTACCACAGGCCAACCTCTGTTAGGTAGATCACCAACTCTGAAGGCTTTATAAACCAATTTGCAAAATTAGGTTGGTCACCTACAGTCTGAGGTTTTTACATGTGGTTTTGGTTTCAGCTCTACTTCTTCTCCATGACATTATTTGTCAAATTTATTTTTCCCCGGCGCCTGTGTGGCTCAGTCAGTTGGACATCTGACTTCGGCTCAGGGCATAATCTCCAGGTTCATGAAATCGAGCCCCACATCGGGCTTGCTATTGTCAGCCTGTCAGTGCAGAGCATGCTTCGGATCCTCTGTCCCCCTCCCTTTGCCCCAACCCCACTTGCGCTCTCCTAAGGATAAAGTAAATATTTTAAAGAAAGAAATTATTTTTCTTTGGTACCCTCAAATAAGCTGGCTAATCGTTTACCTGGTCTTAGTGTACACAATGCTTCCTGCCTTTCCTTGTAGAGAGGAGAGATAGACCTCAAGATAGTTCCCAAAGAAGACAAGCATGTTCTCTGGGCACAAGTCCTCTTCCTGTTTCCTCCCCCAATATTCTCTGAAAACTAGCGTCACTATCACCCCCTGGTTATATTTGGAAATCAATCTATTGATTGCAGTTGTGCTCGAAGGAGTTTTCAAGGTCCTTTTAAGGAGCTTTCATTACAGGGAGAACACAGCAGGGGCAAAGAATATGAGCTGATCTTAAAGGCCGCTGCCACTTTTTGAAGTAATAAAGTGTGCAAGGTCATGTATTCTAGGTCATTCATTTATTGATTTATCAGTCAGTACCTTTTATATTTCTTATAGCATTTTGACACACTATGAAATGTGTGCTGAAGCAGTTTGCATTTATGGTCATTCTCCTAGAATTACAAATTGGCATTTATTTCATTCTCACTGGGCTGTGGGGACACGTGTGTACATCATGTTAATGCATTTTCATTCTCCATTTCAAAAGGAAACACATCCTTCTATTTGGACCTATGGTTTCTAGGTACGGTAGTCTTTTTCTTCCTGAGCCCTCGTCTGTATTTCTGCCATGAATTTCCTTTAAAATTCTACTTCATTGGATCCCCAAAGTTGCTGCTCATTGGCATCACCTGAAGATCTTTAGTGATTCCCAATGCCTGGCTCCCATTCTCTAGCATTCCGATTTACTTGGTAGGGGGTGGGATCTGAGCAGTGGGAGTTTTAAAGGTGATGCTAATAATTAGCTGCAAATGTTGGGAACGGCCATTCTACTTCTTTGTCTTCTAAGGGCCAGATATAAATAATTGGCTATAAAAAGCCAGCGTTTCTTAACTTTATTAGGGAAACATTATTTTCGGTAGAGTATCACAGCTCCGTGAAGGAGTTGCTGAAATCAGGGTGGTTGATCTAAGTAATGATTGATTCATCCACTGACTCACCTGGCATTGGTATAATCCTGGGTTGAGCCTTATAAATAGCATGGGTCACCCAGGAAACGCTGTGCTCTCCCAATGTGATGCTGTGTTGTTTGTCCATGAGGAAGGAGCCACTAACTCTCCTTGGTTTAGAGCCTACTTGGAGCTTTCAAGGTACTGTAAGATTAATTCCCATTCATGTGCCACACTCAAAAATTGGTTTTCAGGTGCTCTGAAATGACTTAGCATGAAAATGACAAAGCTTTCCAACATTTAAACTTTGTTAGCAGCTTCCAGAAAACAAAAGCCTCAGGGGAGTCCTGTTTATTTGAGACATTATTTGGAAATTAGATGTTATATTGACAATTTGCTGAAGCCTTTTTCAATTTGCTGAAGCACCCCCAATTTTCCTGCTTAAATTTGTTGCTTTCTTTATGCCTACTCTTTAATCTTAAAACCCCCAAAATGGAACTCTAGGACTTGATTGTTTTAATGAGTCTGGGCTGATATTGTCAGCAGAGCCTGAAAGACTTCTGTTAAGTTCCACCATTGATTTGTCAGAATAGGTTTTTAATTGTAATTTAAGTTTTGATTGGGTGAGAATTCAAATTGATTGATGTGTGGAGAAAGTTATTAAATCAAACATGTAGAAATTCCTCTGAGAGGTGTAATGCTGTCTATCGTTCTCTGTGCCAAACATGCCTGAAAAATGCACCCCATTTCTTTTACATGCTGCACAAAGCAGCCATTGTTTGGAAGAACCAAGACAAAAGGTATGTGAATGAGAAAAGGGATTTTTCTTTTAACACTAATTAATTCACACATTCCCTTGAACTGGAGTGCATCCCTTTTGTGGTCTGAATTAATTCTCCTTTGGGGGAAAAATGCTACTGTTTTATTTTAAGACTAGAAAAATGGCCAAGAAAGTTCAAAACAATTAGAGTGGATGTCTAAATGAGTAAGAAGTTAATTCTTTGTCTTTCTTGGGAAAATAACGTGTGCCAAGTTAGGAAAAATAAATGACTGATGTTACTTCAGAGAAGATAAATTAAATTGCCTCCCAGTAAGTCACCTTCCAGAATGCCTAACCTGATAAGGGTTTGGTAGGAAGAGAGGTACATCTGGACTATCCAAAACCCTATTATACCTCGTCTGGCTCTTTGCCACACTTATTTTAAGAAGATATTCCCCGCATTAGCAGGAAATGCTTGAATGAAAGGGAAAAAATGATTTCAACTCAGTTGCTATTTGAAATTAGTAATTCCATTATTTTGTATCTTTAAATATCAATTCTGTTCCTTTTATTATGGACCAGTTAACTCTCCAGAGTAAATCTTAATTTCTAACCCATGAATTTTAAGAATTGTCTTAAACCTCATCGTCCAAGTGTTTGGTGATATTGAATTGTTAAAATGGAAGAGCACTTTCTATGTCATCAAATTTTAATACCTGCCACTCCCATTTTAACTTATAAATTTTATCTTGAAAAAAATTATGGGTTCTTGGGTGGCTCAGTTAAGTGTCCAACTCCTGATTTTGGCTTGGGTCATGATCTCCTAGTTCATGAGATCGAGCCCTGTGTTGGGCTCTAGGCTGACAGCACAGAGCTTGCTTGGGATTCTCTCTCTCCCTCTCTCTTTGCCGCTCTCTCCTCTCAAAATAAATACACTCTTAAAAAATATTTAAAAATAAAATTAAAAACTTTGACATGAAGTGACAAAAAGTGACATGAAGTCAAAAATGACAAATTGACTCCAGAATTTGACTCTCTTCTTTTATAACTATTTAAAAGTATTGAATGAGACCACACTTGGAGCAAAAAATTGAGGTAAAATAAAACATTCTTAGGCTATTCACAAAAAGAAATATTCAAAAGGGTTGAATATTTCTGTATATCAGGTACATGTATGTGTGAGTATACTTAAGTATATATATGCAAATTAGTGTGTATATACTAGGAAAATACATGTATAGTTTGCTATGGCTGCTGTAACAAAATATCACAAACCGAATAGCTTTAAACAACAGAAACTTAATTGTTTGAATATTTTGGGGGCTGGAGTCTGAGATCAAGGTGTTGGCAGAGTTGGTTCCTTTTGAGGGCTATGAGGGAGAGTCTCTTGTGGGCATGTGTCCTAGTTTCTGGTGCTTTGCTAGTATTTTGGCGTTCCTTGGCTTATGGGAGCATTATTTCATCTCGCTGTCTTCTTCACAAGGCATTCTCCCTGCGTGTGTATCTGCCTCTAGGTCTAAATGCCCCTCCTTTCTTGCTCATCCCAACAAGTACCCTCCTCAATGCCAATCACCCATTTTCTCTTCTCCTCCACCACCCCACCTACCCTCAGTGCCCCTCCTTTTTATAAGGACAACTATCCTAGTGCATTAGGGCCTTCCCTAATGACCTAATTTTAACCGGATTATCTCTGGGCAAAAGTCAGGCTCAGAACCATGGCTAGAAACGTTTGAGTAGGTGAGGAGGGTCATCTCCAGGTAGTTTGCCCCATGCATACATTTAGCAGAAGTTGACCCAAACTACAGGAGTTGAACCGTAAATGAAGATTGGACCTTTGACTATTACACAGGATTGAAACATTTTTTAGTGCTGGTAGGAGAGTATTTTATAACTAGATGTGACCAGAAGGCTTAAAAAATTTCCCAAGATTAACTGGAATATTTTGAAGTAGGGCCAAGATCTTCTCAAAGAGTCTAGTGAAAGAAGTCCAAATACTGACTTTAAAGGTAGAATGAGGTATGGGGCACTTGGGTGGCTCAGTCGGTTGAGCACCTGACTCTTGATATCAGCTCAGGTCATGATCTCATGGATTGTGGGATCCAGCCCTACCTCAGGCTACTTGCTGACAGCACAGAGCCTGCTTGGGATTCTCTCCCCTCTCTCTCTGCCCCTCCCCACCCCCCAAATAAATAAATAAAACAAAATAACTAAAGATAGGGTGAGGGGAAAATAACAAAATTGTTTTTCATTGAATCCTATAGAATTCCACTTTTTCAACTTTAATTATGTGTCTTTACTATTTCATATTAAAATACTACTCTTCACTAAATCCCAATAAACATAACTATGTCAGGCTCAAAGTCAAACTTGTAAGACTGATTTTCTTTAACTCTTATGAAAAAATCTGAAGGTATTATTAGGTATCAGTACCTTATCTTTATCTAGATAATTGCATTACAGGAAGGTTAAGTAACTTGACTAGATTGCTCAAATTTTGTCTGGATCAAAATTTTTTCTCTAAACTGTATACTACATATATTTATCTTTCATACTCTTTTTTCCCTCCCTGCCAGCTCCCCCCAAAAATTACTCACTTCTTCTATAATGAACAATCAGCAGGTATTGAAACCTAATTCAATTGAATTAGGGTTAGAAGCTCAAAGTGGTGATGAAAATTTGTGATAATAGCTGTTGCTTCCTATTTATGGAGATGAAGCAATTGTTTAAGTATCATTTACACAACTGAGCCAATCTTTTTTCTTAGTTTTCATGTATTCCAAATTTTTAGACCAATTAAAAAATCATCAGGGCCAGATTTTTATATTTCTTAATGCAATAGTCCCTAGCTGATGACAAATTTGCATCAAACGTGTGATTAAACTATCCCGGAATAGAGAAGTAAATGCAGTGGCAGAATTTTTCTAAAGAACGATTGCTTTCTTGGGGCTCCTGGGTGGCTCAGTCTGTTAAGCATCTGGCTTTGGCTTAGGTCATGATCTCACCATTTGTGAGAGCTCTACATCAGGCTCTGTGCTGACAGCGTGGAGCCTGCTTCAGATTCTGTGTCTCCCTCTCTCTCTGCCCCTCCCCTGCTTGCTCACTCTCTCTCAAATATAAACAAACATTAAAAAAAAGAATAATTGTTTTCTTGGCAAAATAAGTCCTAGCTTTAGGAGAAATCAGAGGGAGTAAAAGAAGGAAAGACTTGGTCTAGTGTAAATTTCCAAAAATAGGATTAACTTCATATTCCCTATATTCCAAGCTGGAGGTATATTTCAAAGTCCAGAAGTTGGCACTGCTGAAAGTCAGTATCAGAGGAGTATTGGCATTTATAATGTAGGCTGGGGTTTGCTACCAGACTTCTGCAATTGCAGTGATTTCTGGGCGACTCACTTTGTACATAGTAACTTAAGACACCCCCAGGAAAACCCACAGACTCCATGTATACACCAAGAGTGGCAAAGACCCTTCTTACCTGCCTTACGAGGTGGCTATGTGGGTGAAATCATGTATACAATCATCTGTAAATGATAAAACAGTACAATCACTGCTGAGATGGAGATGTGTTTATACACACAGGTATCCACATAAACATTCAAGCATTTTTATGTCCTGTTTAATGTTGTTGAATTCCCTGGACTATGCTTAGTACAAAGCATCTATTTAAATGTATAATCTTCCTGGAAAGACAAGATTTACTTTCAGAGATCTTCTGGGACAATATGAGAGGGTGCACTTTGGGAACCTGGAGAAGCAATTCAGATATATGTGGCTGTAGCACTTGCTCCTGCTGTGAAGGTGTCTCATTACTGGTGCTCTGAACAGCACAAATTCTGGATTAAGGGACCTGTTCACTCTTCCCTAGGGCTTCCTTTTGCCTGGTGGCTGGGGATAGTGCTAACAACCCATATCATTTATGCATGAATTCTTTCCCTGTACTTCCTCTCTGCTTGGCCTTTCTCTTAACTCCTCCAATTATGACCACAGCATGTTGACCACCTGCCTGGCTTTCCTGTCCTAAAACTTCGCTGCTTTTGTTTTCATACTCTTATTTGCCCAAGTGACCTGCATCTTCTGAGATGGTATGTCTGACATTTTTCCTTACTGTTCTCCAGGCTTGACCCCCTCGGTTATGCTGAAGCAGTAAGTGGGTGTCTTAGTTTATGTTCTCCCAGAAGCAGACTCTGAAAAAAGGATTTGAGTGCAAGTAGATTACTGGGAGGTGATCTCAGGAAACATTGGTAGAAAGTGTGGAAGGGACCCAGGGAAGGAATCTAGTGAAATTACCATACAAATGATCACTGTGGGCAACTGGAGCCCAATTATTTGGGGGTAACTCTGGGAAACACTGTAGAACACTCCTTCCAATGCCCCACTTGAAGGGCAAGAGGACTGTGGTATGCATCCAACAAGTCTCGCTCAGCGTTTGTTGAGGGCTATTCTTAGGGTATGGTAACTCCCCAGCACTTCTGGCTCCTTTGGTGTAAGGGCAGACAATATATCAGTGTTCGGAAAAAGCCCTCAGGCAAAGGGCCTGCAGGTGGAAGGAAGACAGGTGCGTCCCCAGATGGCAACTGCCAAGAGGATATGAATAGGACACCAGCATGGGTTGTGATGGATACCCATTTTCTTGTGATTAGGGCTTCGCAAAATAGACACTTTGGTCCTTTAAAGCTGGTCTTCCCTTGAGATTTCTGGTATGTGGAAGTTGTGCAGATGAGTGACATTATTGCAGGTCAGGATCATTGGGCCCTGTGGAAGGGAAGGAATCTGTATATCAACCTGCATGTCCCAGGAATGAAGCCAGGAAGACCTGTTAAAACCGGGCTAGTGTCGCTCTGGACGAGGCTCGGATGCAAAGGACAGTAAGGCTTTTGAAATACAACTGTCGTGAGTAGAATTAGCCTGAGACAGATTTTAGGTAGATGTATGACTCCAGACAAAGGCTTTGCAATGACTGGAGGAGGCAGCTTTTTACCGAAAGCCCTCTTGGACTCTGTCACTGTGGCGTAGGCTTGAGCTGTGGGGAGAAGTGCCTGAGCGCTTGAGGGTGTCAACTCCAGAGGGACCCCAAGTCTGAGAAGGGCTTACCATCCCCAAGGCGCCGTGTGTTTATGGAATGAACTGGAAAAGCAGAACACTTGCCAGTAGCACTGAGGTGACACTGGGTGGCAGCAAGAAAACAGTGGCAGTGGAGGAGTCACGGGGACCCTGTGACCACCTGGATAGCGTACCCCTTAACCTGATGCTAGTTCGTTCTAACTCGCCTTCCCCACCCCCCAGTAATTTAGGGGGAGGGAGAATCTTCACGTGAAAGACCCTAGACTTCTGGCTATTTGGTGTATGATGGATTAAATAAGACCCCGAAGAGGGTAAAGAAATATAGCCATAATTAAACTTTGAGTTTGTGAAGCAGCCTGTACTCCTTAAACGAGGGACGTAATTTCGTTTTAATCCAGCGAATTTGATTATTTTGTCAGGCTCGTGCTAAATAGTTATGAGCGTGCTAGTATGTTGTAATCCTGCGATGGTGTTTTACGTGAGACATAAAGGCTGCTCCGTGGGCCTCCTGCATGTGCCAACATTCTGTAGGCATAATTAGTTATAATGTGAACTCTAAAATTTTGATGTGGGTGGAGGATTTTATGAAGTACAAGGAAAGGACTCAGCAAGTATCCCTGATGCTGGTTCCACCAAGAGTTTTGAGAAGAGTTTTAACATCTGATTCCATAAAATTTTCAGGCTGAGCCATCAGTAACTATAATATCCCTGACATGCAATAGCCCATTTCATTTTCTGTGAAGAGACAGGCACCTCCAACTTGTCTTCATTTCCTTGTTTTATTCCCCTAGTGCCAGGTTTATAAAAACACAGACTTTCGTCTTTTCTTAGATGACATCCTGGCTCTACAACCCTTTTTAAGATGCCACTTATAATTTAATTTGTGCTGGTAAAAATCCTATTTCTGTATTTCAGATAATTGAATAGAACTGAACTTGATCTTAAGCTAGAAACTTTTTTTTTTTTAAACTCTCGATCAGTTTCATTTATATTTTATGTGTGGTTCTAAACATTTTCCGGTGACCTTTATTATTCAAGTCAACGTTATGGAGGTGTAACTTATATGGAATAAACTGTAATTAAAATCGTACTATTTGGTAAGGTTTGACAGTTGTATACTAAGAGACTACCATCACAATAAAGATACAGATCATTTCCATCACCTTGAGGTTTCCTTGTGGCCCTTTGTGGTCCTTTTTCTTCCTGCCCCTGTCCCAGGCAACCACTGACATGCTTTTCGTTATTATGCATTAATTTGCATTTTATAGAGTTCTTTGTGGAATCATGCAGTATACATTTATTTGTGTCTGGCCTTTCTCACTTTTCCTGTGACTTAAGTGAAAATAGAAGGAATTTTTAACTTAAAATGTTACGATCTATAAATATTGACAACTCCAGGGGTGCCTGGATGGCTTAGTCAGTTAAGCATCTGACTCTTGGTTTCAGCTCAGGTCACGATTTTGAGGTTTTGTGAGTTGGAGCCCCCTGTAGGGCCCTGCGCTGGCATCATGGAGCCTGCTTGGGATTCTGTCTGTCTTCCTCTCTCTTTGCCCTTCCCCCACTTGCACTGTCTGTCTCTCCCAAATAAATAGACTTTAAAACAATTATAAAAAATATATTGAGGGGTGCCTGGGTGGCTCAGTTGGTTAAGTGGCCAACTTCAGTCATGTCATGATCTCACAGTTTGTGGGTTCAGGCCGTGCATCGGGTTCTGTGCTGACAGCTCAGAGCCTGGAGCCTGCTTCAGTTTCGGTGTCTCCCTCTCTCTCTGCTCATTCTCTCTCTCTCTCTCTCAAAAATAAATAAACATGAAAAAAAATATTGACAACTCCAGCTGAGGGTGCCACTAGCAAATTCATAAATACCTGCTCCAGTGTGTACTATTAATTTGAAGGGTAATCACTTATGAGCTTAAGTGAGAAGTGTCTTGTGTGTAACTTCATATGTAAAAATACTGAGTGAGGCTGTGTTTTCTCTACAAAATAACCTATGGAAAACTTGAAATTCCAAATATTTATGGACCTTCAACTTGGCTTTTAGTCCCTGGTAGAAATGAAATTACTTCAGTGAAGGTGTAGGTTAAGTTAATGCTGCCTATAGGAATGTTAGCTGACAGGACCTGGGCCAGGGAGTCTGCCATTTGTTTTTTGTGAAATGTGCTTGTTATTCCCCCAACTGCCTCTTATGTGTATTGAGTTAGGTTTATATTAACTGAAAACTTGATGCCAGTGGCAATGGCCACTATGTTGGTCAAAAACTTATGTACTTACTGGAGAACTGATGACAATCACCTGGGATTTCTTGTAATTCAACAGCAGAGATGGTTGAAGTTGCCCTTTTTATATGCTTATTTTAATCAAGTTAACACATCTTTTAAAAATGATCCAAAAGTATATATAAATTATAGCATGACTAGGTGTCAGATCTAGTAGGCATTTACAGATATTTAAGTCATCCGATTGTTAAACTCTGTAGGGTATATACCATCATTAGCCTCCTTTTTACAGATGAGAAATCTAAGGCTAAGAGGCTGGGTAACTTAATGAATGTCAAACAACTGGTGAGTGCTGGAGTCAGAATTCATAATTCTGGAACCAGAGTTAGGCTCTTAACCATAATAGGTTCTCTTCTCTTCCTTGGTAAGTCCTCTACAGTTGATACGGAAGAAACTTAGCCTTTGCCTCTGCCTGTTATGTTCTAGTTTCTACCCCTTTCTGGTGTCCTCTCTGCTCTTCCATTCAACTCAGAATTCTTACATCTATAGAAATGAGACAAGAATAAAGAGGGGTGGTGGTGATTGTGTGTGTGTGTGTGTGTGTGTGTGTGTGTGTGTGTGCGCGCAAGTGAGGTGGTGATTGATACCTTAGAACTTCAGGTATGTGATCTGGAGTTTAGTTGTTTGCAAACAGTTACTATACAGTAACTTAGCAGTAAGTTTAGCTTACATATTTTCAGCCAGGATTCAGAGAGCACAGGAAGATCATTGCTGAGATTCTGGGATCATGTCACTTTTTCATGAATTGTCAATCTCCTACATGCAGGATTCCTGAAATCTCCTCTAATTAGACTTGTCATTGGCCAGGCACTTAATGGGACTAATTTGGGGACTAATTTATGGAGAGCAGGGGGAGTGTACAGAGAGATTCCAGAGAAGAATAATGAAAATTGTGAATGAATTTGAAGCCAGAAACTCTTGAGGAAAGGAGGTAGGAAATTGTTACATACACACTCCATACAAAAACCTTTAGGTTATTTCACAGAGAAAACCATTCCTGTTAAGGTTGAAATGGATTTCATGGCAGGGACATTCAAATGCAAAGTCAGGAAATATGGGGATTGGGAATCTCTAGAAGAGTTTATCATGCATTGGCTTCTTCTTGGGCCACTGAAACAGTAGTTTGAACCACCTGTTAAAATGTTAAGGCAGTATTTTTTGTCAAGGTTGCTATTTATATGAATTTTACCCTTTGGGCACTTAAATTTTGATGGAAAGAATCAGACAGTATCTGACTAGTCCACGTATCTTTAAAAACAACATGTGGAGGAATTCCTTAACTTTAGACTTTATGCAGAAAAAGGTTTTGTTGAGATTGATTGAACCCATACTCTGTAATGAGAACTACACACGCTTCACTAGGCATACTTTTATAAAACACTTGATAAAGACAAACAGTTGTTCCTGAAACCAATTTCAAAACCCAGGGCTTCCTCACTCTGGGACTGGTGATAATCCATACCTGCAAGGTCCCTGTGGGAGACCTGGGGACGTAATGAGCATCTCTTTCTTGTGTCCCACATCACCTCATTTTACGCTAATCTGCGCGTGGTTGTCACATTCTTGTTTCAAGACTTAATAATCACAAAGTTCTGTTTCTCCTTGTATACCTGATCAAGATACCATCTTTGACAGTGGGGTCTTTGCTAATTTATTTCTTTTGGATGCCTCTGCTTTTCTTCAATATACTATTCATATTGTAACTGTCTCTAATTTTTGTTAAACCTCAAATTGTTTTTGATTATTTGGTCTTGAGGCTCCTTCTTGGAGTTTGTTAATCTTTTTCATTTCATGTCCTCTTTTGATAACGGTCAGCCCTTAGGGGCTCATATTCATTCCCTAGGGAGTCCTACTACTCTCATTAGCCAAAAAGACTTCTGAGATTTGTAGCTTATATCTTAAAATAAAGGATAGAGGTAAAAATTACATAAAATTATAAAATTGGATGTACTATTTCAAGTTATTCTCTACCCCAAAGAACTGATACTCCCCTGGAACCACGTTTCCCTATTTCCCTTTTTTATTCTATGATAACAGTGCCCTCCTAACTGAACTGTTAAACTTCTTCCCCTCACCCACTTCCAGTTCTTTGTTGTGTTTTTCATCTCTGTAAATGGCACCATACTCTAGTTTGTAATTCCAACCAGAAACCAGAGAGAGACTCTGACTCCTTATTCTCAGACATGTCCAAAATTCTATCACCAGGCCTATAGTTGCCACTTTAAGAATAGATCTTGGGGTGCCTGGGTGGCTCAGTCGGTTGAGTGGCCAACTTTGGCTCAGGTCATGATCTCACAGTTGGTGAGTTTGAGCCCCATGGTGGGCTCTGTGCTGACAGCTGAGAGCCTGGAGCCTGCTTTAGATTCTGTGTTTCCCTCTCTCTCTGCCCCTTCCCTGCTCAAACTCTCTCTCTCTCTCTTAAAAATAAACATTAAAAAAATAGGTCTTGAATGCACGCACTTATCTCCACATTTCTTATCTAGTCTAAGCCACTGCCATGCCTCACTCAGGCTACCTCAGTTTCATACTAATTCATCCCTACATACACACTTATGTGTGATTGTGCTCTATGCAGAACTGTGCCAAGTTCTTTTTAAAAATATTTCTAAAAGTTTTTATTTAAATTCCAGTTAACATACAGTATAATATTAGCATCAACTGCACAATTTAGTTATTTAACACAACACCTGGTGCTCATCACAAGGGCAGTCCTTAATCCCCATCACCTGTTTAACCCATCCCTCACCTTCAACACACACACATATATAAATATATATATATACACATATGTATATAAATACATATATACACACATATATACATATACATATATATACACATATATACATGTACATATATATACATATACATATATACATATATATGTGTGTGTATATATATGTATATATATATAATTTAAATCAGAGTTAACATATAGCATAATAATGATTTCAGGAATGCAATTTAGTGATCCATCACTTACACGCCAAGTTTTTTATGAAATGGAAATCGAATGATTTCACCCCTTCTGCTTAAAGCCATTCATTGGCACTCCCCTTGCATTTAGGATACATTAAAAATTCCTTACGTGGCCTGAATGTTCTTGTCACTGTATCTCCAGATACATTATCTTTCTTCTCTTTCTTTGAGTTGGTCAACTCTAGCCTCACTGGCCACCTTTTGATTCTGTGGCTACTCTAACTTCTCTTCCTTCTCTTCCTCTTTACCTCCGGGCCTTTGCCTCAAATTGTTTTCCTACTCTTCATTGGCTATCACAAGTCTTTCTGGTTAGAGCTTGAATTCTTCTTCAGTCAAAACCAGGTTCCTTTTCATCATGCTTTTAATGGCACAAGCTGTATATCTTGTTTAGTAGCCAATTTCCTCACTGGATTTTAAGTTCCTTGGGGTAAGGGATTGTATATTGTTTTCCCTCTGTAACTATGGAGGCTGACACTAAACTTGGTCTACCCTGGGCATTTCATAAATATTTGTCATATCGTCGGTGATTAAACTATTCACTAATAAGCTTTTATGATATCAGTAAAGTACCTTCTATACCTATTTAGACCAGATGTCAAATGTAAACACAACCTAAAGCCAATAGGGGCTCTTGGATATAATCCTCTATTACAGTGTGATTAGGGATGGTCCTAGGAATAGGATCTCTTTTTGAATCTTGTCTTTGGTTAGATTTATCCTTCTGTTCTGTGTTTAGGATCTTTTGAGTCTTGTCTGTTTTCTGAGTCTGATTCTTTATTTTTCCTTAAAAAGTACCAGTGCTCACTTATTAGGTTGTCCATGCCTAATATGGATGAGACATCGTGACCTTTATCTCTTGCATCCCTTACAACAGCTAATTTCAAATAAAACTATCTCGCCCATATTGAGGCACTTACTTGCAATTAAGTAAAGGAGTTTATTCTCTTCTGGCTGCTTCAAGCCTATGTTGTTACTGAACAACCATAAAGCTGTCCATAAGCTGTACCCACTTCTGTTTGCAACTTGATCATTTTATGTTTGAGACTTGTTGCTGACTTTCTTGAGTTTTGCCTCTTAAATAATTGGCAGCTGCAACTGGAGAGATGTCGTTCTCATTTCCCTGGTCTAGTAAAAAAAAGAAAAAAAGAAAAAGAGACTGCCTTACATGATGCTAAAAATGGCTTTTATGCTCCTGTGACCGTTTTCTGTCTAATCAGAGAGCTTTCTTAGGCAAAGAGGAGACCCCTTAAGCTCACAAAGGCCCTTTGCTCTTTGGGCTTCTCTAATACATTTCTGCCTGCTTCCTAACAGCCTCTCTCCCCCTTCCTAGTCAGAGAAAACTTTCTGCACAATAATCGTTAATTAAGATACTGTCCCCAGAAGCTGTCAGCTGCTATGGTTTAGAACTGAAGAAATTTCTTATAGGAAAACAACTATACGTAACCATAACAATTAAACAGCATTATTTACATAATCCTAACAGTCCACTAAGAAGTGTTATCTTCTTTCTTAGAATTGTTTGAGGGAAGAGTCAGGGTGGATAAGAGGAATTTTAACCCTGGTCCACAAAACGAGAGATGAATAGATGTCCTTTGAAAGTTTCTTTCAGGCTTTTGAGTCTACAATGAAACATGGCTTTTTAGTTTTTGCACAGAGGATGATGATGATGATGATGATGATCATCATCATCATCATCACCATTCTTTTTTTTTTTTTTTTTTTTGAGTGGTCACTGTTTGCCAAACTTTGAACTCAACATTTTACAATTAAAATCGAATTAATCCTTTTAACCAGGTTCGGGGGTAGACATTTTCCATATTTTTCAGGCAAAGGAAAAAATAAAATTCCATATATTTCAGGCAAAGTTTCTACCCTTACTCTTCCCAGATCTACTTGGTGACTGATAGGACTTTACTGGTAGGCCTCAAGTGTTTTAGATAAATTATCCAAGAGTAATTTTTAAAATTGTAGGAGTTTGAATTTTCAGATGAAAGAAATCCCTATCCTATTTTTGTCCTAAAATTATGAGCTAGAAAGAGCAATGGTCTGTGACTCCTGAAAATGGATTTCCACAGCCAGCGGTTGCCCGGTGATAATGGGAGTGTTGTACTCTGGTTGGTTTCCATTTCCTTAGCTGAACCATTTGTAATGTCCTACAACTCTATGAATCTAAGATGGCTGAAGATACTCAAATTTACATCTTGAGATTAGAATATCAGAGTGAATCTTCTACCATACACCAGCCCTAGTAGGCATAACTCTGTGTGAAGCCTTTGATCATTTCATGAATTATAAAATGATACTTACCTTTAAATTTCTGCTGGCTATTTCCAACCACAACCTACTTCTTGAGTAATGCCTCATGCAGTTTCATAACAGCATCAGGATGCCAGTTAGAGCAACAATATTGCCTTACTAGATGATCATCAGTGTCAGGAGATGAGGCAGATTCCTGTTGCTTGATCAAGATGTTTAAAATCGCAATCTGCACAAACGGAAATGCTTGGAAGGATATAACGAGAGGTAATAGTAATTTTGAGATTGCTTGTCAACCCTAAGCCCATTTCTATCCATCATGGAAATGATATAACTCTTACTACTTGTGCTTTTCTAATTTGCATAACCAACAGCATTGGTACCACCCACAATTCTTTCCCCCACCACTTCTCACTAAAACAGAACTTAGAATGCACTAAGGCATTGCAAATCTATCCTACACTTACTCCTTTATTGAAAAATACATAAATCCACTACGAATTAAGCACAGAAATCAGTAATGAAATGGAACACCAAGAAAACATTTACATATTAACTCCAATAATATAGTTGGTAGCAAAGATCTTTATGCAGTTGTTTGGAACCATAGAAGCCAGCTTATTATGTTTTTTGCTATCTGGTTTTAATTTGCTAATTGGAGATTTCTCACACAAGTATGAGTCTGTGTTGGGGGAGGGGAACCAAGCTGCTTTCCTGCTAGCTGATTCAATATATAAATTAAAATTATATATAACTATTTGATAAAGGTACACTTATTTAAAAACAGGTTTGTATGAATTGAGATCTAAAGGTAATGACTTAGCTCACAGGGAAGGTGTGTCACCAGAGGAAAGTCAGCTGTCCTTCCAGACAGGTCCCCTACAAGATGGCCTTTTCCTCTGTGGATTTGCCACAGTTCAGTATGATGCTGTCAGCCTTAAGGACTTGGAAACTCAGTCGTGTCAATGTCTTGAAGTACTCAGATTTAAGAGGCTGTTTTCTGCTAACAAAACTCACAAGAGACCAAGGTACAAAAACAGAATGTCAATCTTTTAGTTAATGAGAAATATGACTTTCAATTTGAACTGTCCTTGCTCTTATCCAAGGCCAGAGCAGTCAGTTGCTCATGTATCTTCCTCCTTCTCACTGACTTTAAGTACTTGGCTTCAGCAATTTTCTTGCTTCCTCCTCCATCAGTAAGTTTTACCTCATTATTCTATTGTCTGTAAGCATACTATAATATCTCCCATGTTAATAGAAAACCTCTTTAGATCTTACAATCCCCTCTGTGTAGCACCCCATTTACCTGATGCCTCTCCCAGCAAAACTCCTTACAAAAGTGATACCCATAATTGTCTCCACTTCCCCACTGCCATTCTCTCCTCAACCTACTTCAAATAGGATTTTCCTTTCCTCCTCGTGCTAGGACACAATAGAATAGAAAAGCATGAAAAGAAAAAAAGATTTAGCATTGTGAGTGGCACGTCTTCTCTCAATAGAACCTATATTTGTAAAAAAAAAAAAAATTCTCATTTTCAAATTGTATTCGGAGGAAAAAAGGTCATTACTTTTTCAATAAATAGCCTAGCTCAACTACACAGAAGTTCAGTCAAGATTTCTTCCCTAAGCGGCTTCTGTTTGCTAGGAGCTACTTGGAGAGTTATAGCTTGCTAACCAGACAGGACAATGGTGCAGTGTATAGATATTTGTGCTATTCTTGTGACTCATGATACATACAGATCTTCTTTAAGAGCTTGTGACATGAAAGGAAGCTCACATGTGTTTGTGTAGTATTAGTCTCGTTGGCTCCCTTCAGAACCTGGTCCATCTTTGCCTTGGACAAAGTCTCTCCTATAGAGTGCCGCAGCAATGAAACCTTTGTGTAGTGACTAAGTAGCAGTGAGGCGAGGTCCATCATTTCCTGTTCTGTGATTCACATTAGTCAAGGTCATGAGCAGCCTCCATATTGCCAAATTCAATGGTAAATTCTCATTTCCTTTGGCTTCTTAAGAGCATGATGTGGTTGACTCTGTGAAATACTTTCTTGACTAGGCTTCTGGGCTACCACATAACATCACTGGTCTCTTGGTCTCAGATTTCTTTGACTTTCTTTCCTCTCTCCTGCCTTTACATGGTGGCATGCTTCTGGATCATTTCTTGGATCTCCTATCTGCTTTCTCTCACTAAAGGATGGTTTCCAGTCTCTGTGACTTTAAATGCCAACTATACCTTCATGTTTTCCAAATTTATATCCCCAGTCCCAGCTTCAACTCTGAAATTTCATGTTAATCAGCACTACCCTTAGACCTGAAATACACAGAATAATGCAAAGGAATTATAAATGATATGCACAACCAAGCCAGTGTTACCTTACTTGCATGGCGTGTATTGTATGGGTTATGGAGACATTTTAATACACCTCAGTTAAGCCATCCAGTTGCCCTGGATTAGACTGGATGATCTAGATTCTGGTTCTTGGTTCTTTATAGGGCAAGAATCCTGGGAAATGTTCTGCTTGCTTGACATTTTTCTTGACAGGTGCTCATAGACTTACTGTTCATTGCTAACTGTCATGAGTCACTTGAAATAAAGTGTTTGCCCTTGGTCCCACATGCCCTAGGATGGCTCTCATGCTAATGTGGCTAATTGAATGAACTACATTGCACTTGGATGTCTAATGGGCATCTCCTACCAGATCTAAAAAAAACCTCCATTCTTCTCTCAATCTTGTCCATCTCTGTAAACAGCACCACAATCAACTCTAATTACTCAAGCCCCAAATTTGTGATCTTTGTAAATTTTCTCCCCCCTCTTCTCATCTGCAACCAAACTGAGAGCAGTTCTTATCAGCCTTTCTTTCAAAATAAATCCTGAATATAATTACTTTCCACAGTCCCCATTGTCTCTATTCTAGACCAAGCCACTGTTTTGTTTCTAGGACTACTGCAATGTTTCTTAAAACTGTGCTTCACAACATTATATGTGTGAATCATCTGGGGATATTAAACACAGATTCTGACTTAGTCATGGATATGGCCTGAGATTGTGTATTTCTAACAAGCTCCCAAGTAGTAGGAGTGCTGCTGTTCAATGGCCCTCACTAGGATATAAATAAGTATAAAACATTTCAGGGGCACCTGGGTGGCTCAGTCGGTTAAGCATCCAACTTTGGCTCAGGTCATGATCTCACGGGTCATGAGTTTGAACCCCACTGCTGGACTCTGTGCTGACAGTTCAGAGCCTGGAGCCTGCTTCAGATTCTGTGTCTCCCTCTCTCTCTGCCCCTTCCCTGCTCACGCTCTGTCTCTCAAAAATAAATAAATGTTGAAAAAAATTAAAAAATTTCAGATAACGATGGGACTATGAGGAATGTCAAAGAGGGTTAGAGAATAGAGAACAACTGCCTTTCAGTCCTTTTCAGTCTATTTTTTATTTAGAGTGATGTCTTAAAGTATATCAGATCATGTATCTTCCTGTCTCGATATTCTTTACCTCCTTGGCTTCACCTTGAATAAAACCCAAGGTGCTTAGCACAAGGCCTTTATAAGATTTGGTCTCAAATCTCTTTGAGGCCTGCCCCTCCCACATCTTACTCAGTATGCTGTATCCAAAATGGTTTATCTTTTCCTTGAACAGATCCAACTTTTTCTACCTCAGGATCTTAACACTTTCTAGTCTTTCTGTCTAGATTAGAATATTCCTCATCATTGAGGTTTCTACTCAAAAGAAATTGTCTAAGAAAGGATATCTCTGACAGTACTATATAAAATATTCCCTGATCTTGTTTATTTTCTGAACACAAATTACTATCTGTGATAGACTGAATAATGTCTAGGAACTGTGAATATTACCTTACATGGTAAAAGGGATGTTGCAGATGTGATTAAGAATCTTGATGGGGGGAGATTATCTTGGATTATCTGAGTGGGCCAGGTAGAATCAGAAGGTCCTTATAAGAGGGTAAAAGGAGGACTAGCATCAGAAAGAGAGGTGACAATGGAAGCAGAGGTTTGGGGTGGTGTGCTATGAAGATGGAGAAAGAGAGACAAACCAAGGAATACAGGCACCCCTAGAAGCCAGAAAAGACAAGGGAAATGGTTTCTTTCCTAGATTCTCCAAGATCATTTTGGACTTATGACCACTAAGTTTGTTACACCAGCAATAGGAAGGTAATACATGATCTAAAAAGTTTTACGATTGCTTATTTGTACCCCAATTTTCATCTTCCCAATTAGTGAGCAAGTTCCATGAAGGAAAGGACATCTTGTATTCATGTGTCCAGTGATTAGAATAGTTGGGGCGCCTGGGTGGCGCAGTCGGTTAAGCGTCCGACTTCAGCCAGGTCACGATCTCGCGGTCCGTGAGTTCGAGCCCCGCATCGGGCTCTGGGCTGATGGCTCGGAGCCTGGAGCCTGTTTCCGATTCTGTGTCTCCCTCTCTCTCTGCCCCTCCCCCGTTCATGCTCTGTCTCTCTCTGTCCCAAAAATAAATAAAAACGTTGAGAAAAAAAAAATTAAAAAAAAAAGAATAGTATTTGACACATAGTAGGTGCTAAGTAATTCTTGGTTAAGTGATGGAATTTTTAGACTGGATACTCAGGCTAGTTGGAAAGTATATGTATCAGGGTTTAATTGGAGGAGCAGAACTACTAGGATATACACACGCTCACAAATTCTATCTTATGCAATTCTGGAATTAGGCCACCTTTTGTGTTGCTCATTTTCTTCACATCTGATCAGATGCTGGAGCTTAAAGTCCACAGGAAAAGCAGTTCAGAAGGGAAAATATATATAAAATTGGAGAGAATAAGAGCAAGCTGGAATATACAAACTAGAGTCATGAAGACTGACCGAAGTGTTAGCTCTTTTTGCTTCTGGCTTGGATGATATGGGTATTCTGCCGAAATCAAGGGTTCTGTTGTCATGTTGTTGTACACACACACCTGGCCCAGGAGTTGGCCATGCTGAAGGAGAACAACAGCAAGTTGGAGCAGGTGCAGGCCTGGCTCCAGTCTCCTGCCAACAGCATGAGTTAGAAGATAAGTCCTATGAATGAGCAACAAAATGACTCCTGCTTCAATGCCACCCTGTTGTTCCCCAGTGAGAATCCCTATTATGGCCTGTTCATTGTAACCAGAAACATACAGAGAAGAGAATTCTGAGACGCATAGTTTAGCCTAGCCAACCTGGCACCTTATAAAGTCACTACAGTTTATACTCTCGTGATGTCAGATTTTTTTTTTTTTAATTTTTATTTTTTATTTTTTTTTTAATTTTTTTTTAACGTTTATTTATTTTTGAGACAGAGAGAGACAGAGCATGAATGGGGGAGGGTCAGAGAGAGAGAGGGAGACACAGAATCTGAAACAGGCTCCAGGCTCCGAGCTGTCAGCACAGAGCCTGACGCGGGGCTCGAACTCACGGACCGCAAGATCATGACCTGAGCCGAAGTCGGCCACTTAACCGACTGGGCCACCCAGGCGCCCCGTGATGTCAGATTTTTAAAAATGTACTGAATGACCATTAATTTCTAACCAAACATAATACGTAATCAGGATTTTAAATGGTATCAGATTTGAGGGTCTTATTTTTGATATACCTGCATGCTGGACACACATTCCCATCCACACACATATGCGTCTCTGCCAAACATTCAACAGTGTTTTTAGAACTGTGCTGTAAGGTCAATGAAAGATATGCTTCCTTGACTCTCTTTTCCCTTTCTTTCATTACGGACACTTTTCTCTCTTAACTGCCACAGTCTTTCTTAAGATAGTATCTTCAGGGGTGCCTGGGTGGCTCTGTTGGCTAAGCCTCTGACTCTTGATTTGGCTCAGGTCATGATCTCATGGTTGGTGAGTTCAAGTCCTACATCATGTTCTGTACTGACACTGTGGAGCCTGGTTGTCATTCTTGCCCTTTCCCTCCCTCTCTGCCCCTTCCCTCTCTCTCTCTCTCTCTCTCTCTCTCTCTGTCAATAAATAAACATGTTAAAAAAAATCTCTTTAATCAAGGTCCAATCTGGTCTTAACGTTTTAGATCCATTTTATCATTTTAAGAGTTTTTTTTTCTTTTGTAGACTTCCTACATTGATTTATGTGACATTGTTGCTAAGTTCTTGATATTTGAAGAGTTGGAAGGTACTATCCATTACCAAATATAGTTCACTTTTGATGATCAAGCAAAAGTAGATTTGAGGGGGTGGAGGAAATACTAGGACATTCGCACTCGGGTTTACATATAAATTCACTGAGTCCTCTTGGTATCAGGAGCCTCATGTCAAATCTTCCTCCCTTTCTCTTCTCTCCATCTTGGTTTCCTAGGTCTCTTTTACCAGTGTTAAATGGTAGTCACAAAAACATTGCACATGATATTCTTTATTTACAAATAACACCAGGTGGTTTTAGTCAGTTAAATGTCTGACTCTTGATTTCAGTTCAGGTCATGATCTCCCGGTTCATGAGTAGAAGCCTTGTGTTGGGCTCTGCTCTGACAGTGCTGAGCCTTCTGAGGATTCTCTCTGCCCACCCCCCCACTCGCACTCTTTCACTCAAAATAAAGAAACATTAAAAAAAAATCACCATAGAAGTTAAGATGGAGCTGAAATAAGACCAATCCCCATGGAACTTGTCCTGCCTATCTCCTTAGTTTAGGTTTGCAGGCATTTTAAGAATTTCTTTCAAAATATAGCACTTCCTTGGGGTAAATAAGACTCCCTTTTTTGGGATAGAGATAGTTATTATTAACTTGTACCCAGTAATTCCATTTTATTGTGCTCTGGACAGTAATTGGATTGAAACCTCTAGTAAGATTAATAACGGATTCTGTCCCCTCCCCCCCCCATTACTAAATAGAGTTGCAGGTGAAAATGCAACCACTTTACTAGTCTTTTTCTTAGTTTCCTTACTTATTTTGGGATAAATCTATATTTTTTCCTGCACTGCTTTGTTACTGTGTACTCAGCTAGTGAGAGATCAAATACTGATGAAAATGCATTAGCGCAGCGGCACATTTATAACAAGGCATTATAAGTCTATTGAATTATACTTAAGCATTTTTAGTAAGTAGAATAACTTTATTTTCTGAAGTCAAAGCTAGATGGAGATGATAATTCAGGACTCCCTGTTCATTTGCACTGTTCTTACATCCACTTAGGCTTGAAACTGGAATCATCCTTGATTCTTTACTTCCCTGCACCACTTGTAGTCAGTCAGCTGTTCTTTTAAATTTCTTTCCTTCATAATTTTTGAAATCTGTACATTTGTTTCCATTGTTACAGCTTCTACCCCCAAATAAGGATCTCAGTCTTCTGTCCTTAAAGCAAACTTCGAACAGAGCCCGTAGCCTCAAATGCTTTCTCTCCAATTCATTCTGCAAAATATCACCTACTTAACCTTCATACAATATGGCTGCCACATGACGTTGTTCAAAAACCTTTAATCTCCTACCACATGCAAAGGAGGGTTTAAACAGACATGCAAGATAGGTAGGTCCTCTGCTCACTCATTTTCACCGCCGTCTCTGAAACATTGTTGAGAAAAGTTGGCATAATCACTAGAGCCAACGAACTGGAAGGAGCCCAGATTTGGAACTTGAGAGCTTTACAAGGTGAGAGAGGATGGGGAGTGAAGGAAGACACAGCAGAAGGAGGCTCTGAGAGGGAGTTTTACAAAGTGAGGAGGGAAAGACAGATTTTGGCGCCAGATGTGCTGCAGCGAGATACTGAGTGAAAGAGAGGAAAATGAGAAAGGGTTTTTAGGTATTTGTGGATTATAAGTAGAAAACTTGTTTTGAATGACTCCAGAAAGATGAATACTAGTTTTCTTTTTCTTTTTTTTTCTTCTCTCTTTGCCCAGTGACTTTTTAAAATGTGAATAACACCTTGTAGAGGAAGTCAGTTTCATTTCCCTCATGGAGACTTTCACCCAAGAAGTAGAAAATCTAAAATGGAAGGGAGTGCCATAAAGGAAGAGGGTAGCTTCTGATGAGCCTACAACATGAGGGCCTGGTATAGATGAGGAAGCTAAAGAACACTTCTCTGTGAAAGTGACATTTATGCAGGAACTGGTCAGATGTCAGTTGTGGGAATAATGAACATAACCCACACGAAGTGTTCACGGTCCATGACAAATGGATGCTAGGAATATTATAATTATCAATTATTTTGACCAATCATTAGGTATTCTTGTATCTTCCCTAAAGCTAGATGGTAAAGTGATTCATGTTAGAGCAGATATTTTCTGCTTATTTTAAATCCCTATAATATCCAGCTCTCCACCTTGTGGTGAAGTGAAGTTGAAAGAACACAAGATGGCATCTTCTACACAAGGGCTAAAATCATGACTTCAGAACTGCACAACTCTAGGGGAAAGAAATCCATCTGGGCTCCAGTTTTTTATTTGTAAAATAAGAATCTTATTACCTCAGAGGATTTCTTGGATGATTAAAATAACTTACATGTTGTCTGGTACAACATAGTTGCACGGTAAGAATTATTTACTAATACTTCCCATTTATAAGTAATAAATGCTTATATAAAACCAGAATTAATACACAATTAATTTAAAATGAATACCAAAAATTTGCAATGGATAGTTTGATTGTAGGTGAGAGAAGTTTGTATCATAAAGTTTGATCAATAAAGAAATGATAGAAAGTTTATGTAATGTTACCTTGAAAGATTATACTTTTTAGAAACAACTTCTATTGGGTATCTCAAAAGGTACAAAAAGGTGAAAACAAATTATCTAAATCTCACCCTCTACTTAGTCCCTGTTTATAGAAGAATATGCTTCAGGATCTCTAAAAAATATTTGTATGATGAGTTACTAGCCATACATATTATCTACTAATTGAAGTGTTTTAAAAATGTATACTAGAAATTTACCCAAGGGATACAGGAGTCCTGATTCATAGGGGCACACGTACCCAATGTTTATAGCAGGGCTTTCAACCATAGCCAAATTATGGAAAGAGCCTAAATGTCCATTAAATGATATATGGATAGAGAAGATGTGGTTTATACATACAATGGAATACTGCTTGGCAATGAGAATGAAATCATGCCATTTGTAACAATGTGGTTGGAACTGGAAGGTATTATGCTGAGTGAAATCAGTCTGTCAGAGAAGGACGGATAACATGTTTTCACTCATATGTGGATCTTGAGAAGCTTAACAGAAGACCATGGGGGAAGGGAAGAGGAAAAAAAATAGTTACAAACAGAGAGGGAGGGAGGCAAACCATAGGAGACTCTTAAATACAGAGAACAAACTGAGGGTTGATGAGGGGTGGGGGGATGGGAAAATGGATGATGGGCATTGAGGGCACTTCTTGGGATGAGCACTGGGTGTTGTATGTAAGCCAATTTGACAATAAATTATATTCATAAAAAAAGAAAATAAATAAATAAAAATGTATACTCGAGGCACCTAGGTGGCTCAGTTAGTTGAGTGTTAGACTCCCGATTTCAGCTCAGGACAGGATCCCAGGGTTATGGGATTGAGCCCCACATTGGGTTCTGTGCTGAATGTGGAGCCTGCTTAAGATTCTCCCCCCTCTCCCCTTCTCTCCCCCTCCCCCTCTTCTCCACCCCCCTCCCCACCTCCCCCACTGCTGCGTGCACAATCTCTCTCAGAAAAATGTATCCTCAAAAACACTATCCTAGTTCATTTTCTTTGTAGTTGAAAATAATTGACTACATTATTTAACATACTTGACAAATTTTCTGTTTTGAAGTAGCTTATTTTTTATTTTAATTAGTAAGGTCACTATAATGTACAGACTTTACACTTAGATGAAGTGTACTCTATTCATTTCAATCTTCCTTAATGATGTATGGACTTAAATTTTTTTTAAGAGCACGTCCTATTAAAGGAAGAGTTAAATACCATGTGCTCCTGGCTCTCCAGGAAAGGTATTACTTTGGATGATGATTTTTATCTATAATTACATTTTCTTTTTGCTGTCATAGAGAGCCTGATCCTCATTATAATATGTATTGCTTCATATTCACTAAACTGTAGGGAAAAAAAAACAACTTTGTTTATAATTTGAGGAGAGTTTTGAAATTACTGCATGAAGATACTTGAAACTTTTGCTTCATTGAAAAACACTGGATGTTTTGAGAAAAATCAATAAACCGTATTCCTACCATAACCCAAAGGGAACAAAGTTATTGAGGTCTGAAATAGCTTACCCCCAAATCATAATTCCTCTAGCATGGGGATTTGTGAGTACCCGTTGCAGCTAACAGCTAATCATACTGTACTTGGTGAATTACTTTCATTATATAAAATAAACTTAGTCATTGCACATTATAAGGAGTGTTCAAATCCTTTCATTAAAGACACAACGTTATGCATGCTATTAATTTTTAAGATGCATTACCAAATGGGTCATGAATATTAAATGAACACATTTATTCAATCCTTTAAAAAAAAAACACTGTAATTTGTAGTTAAGATAGAAGCTTCATCTTCACAGTATAAAACAGAAAACCGGGCTAATGTACATGCTGTCTTCAACTTAATCACAAGATAATTCACCTGAAAATCTCAAATCATTCAAAAAGTTTAGCATGACTGACTTTTTTTTTGTTTGTTTGTTTCCTGCTGACATGGATTGTTTACTGTTCACAACTCCAAGTAAGTAATTCTCAACTCTTTTTAGCCTCAGAGATTGCAATGTGAGTTGTTGCCAGTTGGTGGCAGAATAACGTCTGGGTCTTGTGGATAAACAGGTTTTATCTGTTGGGAGGTATCTCCCAAATAAAATTTGCAAACCGGTCAGAGGCAAGAATCATTAGGTTTGTGAGACTCAGAAGATCATGTTTATGATAGCATGTTTTCAAAATAGAAAGTTCCATTTACAACCATGTATTCTTGGAGAAATGGGATTTGTAATGGGTATTTCCTAATTAATAAGAAATGTGTGTTGCTCATACATAGTCGTTATGCACAAAATGAGGCTCATTGGATAATTTACTATTAAAGTATAAGAGCAGCGGTTGTCTCTCTACCACTGGCTCCAGATTTTATTCGTGTTTCGGATTAAAAAGAGGGATCCGAATATGTCCAACAGTTCTAATATAAACAGGTGAGTGCTCTAGAGCTGTACAAGCAGAATGTCTTGAAGTCAGGGAGTGGAGGTGGAGGCTGGGTCATTGAGAGGTAGGGACAACGAAGAATGAGGGGAAGGCCCATGAGTCAGTTAGAACTTGACCTGGTTACCCAATCTCTACTCCACTTCTTTCTTATTTTTGTTAGAAAAAGTTTATTTTGGCATTTAAAAGATGTCCCACCTATCAATTTTATGACCATTTAGTGTACTATATTTTTACCTTTTTTATTTCCTACTGTCCCGCCACCACCACTGGAATATGAACTTCATGAAGGCAAGGGTTGTTAGGTATTTTTGCTGCTATATCCCCAGTGTCTATCAGAGTGACTGGCAGTGTGTGGGTATTGAATAAATAACTGTTGAATGAATGGTTGAATAAATAAGATAGGGTTTGCAAATATTATGTAATCTATCAAAGAGGAAGGAAAAAATCAGAAGTTGCATGACACCATTGATAAAAAAATTGTTTTGTGAGCCCTGAAGGATTATTTTCTTGTATTTACCTTATTGTGATCATAGAATAGAAATAAAATCGCACATTCCAATTAGGTCAGTTTACCTGACTAGTGCTTACTGTAGACATTTCTGAGAATAAGGATCAAAATAAAAGTTGCGTAGAATACTATTGCATCTAATAACTCCTTTAACACTTGTTTTTTTCCCCCAGAGTTACTTCAGTCCTATCAATTCTGTCTGTTGCACATGGTTTAGATCCATTCCTGTTTTCTCTTTTTCCATACCCCTAGTCTAAGCCACTTCAGTCTCTGACCTCTTGCTTGGATTATGACAGTTGCTTTCTAAGTTACTTTTTCTGCATGCGATCTTGCCTGCCCTTGGTGCCCAGTGTCTGTTTTTACCACCATAGACTTCTAATGAGAGAGCAAATGATTTCTTCCACAAAACATTAACTTATTTCAGTCCCCTACCTGCTATTCTTCAGTGGCTTCCAACTGACCTTGGAATAAAATCTCCAAAGCCTCTGCACAATGCAGTTGGTGACTCTGTCTCCAGCCTCAGGCCTGGCCCATCTTTCATTCTCTATGATCTGTGCATAGTGTATTCATGCCATTTTTGTTTCCTCCAGACCATTGATGAACTACTGCCTTGGGTGGATTGCCCTTATTACCTGTATTTGCTTGATTAAATCCTCTCTATTCAAATTTCAGTTCAAATGCTTTGGGGGATGGTTATTTCCTACCCACCAAATACAGTACCTGTCACATGGTGAGGGCTGTTAATACTTGTTGCACTGAATTTGTGTTTTTATTACATCCTACTATATAGACTGATCATTGAGGTTATTTATCACAAGAACAGTTACAGATCCAAGAAGAAAGATGAGATAAAGAGTGACACACTATTTGTAACTGGATCATTTAATTATCATTTGCAATTTTAAAATAACATGACTCAGGTTGTTTAATATGAATTTTACAGATGGAGAAAAATCATCATTCAAGTTATTTGGCAATGAAATGGTCATTATGTTGTTTTATGAAGCTTCTGTGTGGGAAGAAAAACACTTCTTGGGTGATAAATCCTCTAACAGTATCCCATTCATGCAGCTTAGACATAGTTCTGAGAGCTGAAATGTAAGAGCAATCGTTGGAATGCATTGCACTAGCCATTTGCCTTGAGTCAGCGTTTCTCAGTACCTGGTTAGGGTGGAGAGAAAGAGGAGCTGGTTGAGATTTTAATATTAGGCGAAGGGGAAGTACAGTAAAAGAGTTGAAGAAATTTGTTCTAGACTATAAGGAGGGATTTTGAAAATTTATATAGCGCCATCAAAGAATCTCCTACGTATGTGTGAGATAAAATGCCAAGGGATAAATACTGAGTGAGATTATATTAAGTTCCCAGCCTTCTTGCAGTAATCACATACCACTGACTATGTTCCAGGTGACTGTGAAAAGAATCAACTAATAAATTCTCCCCTCCCCCTGTTTGCCCTATACACCATCATGGACTCTATGGACAAGGACAGTACTTTAGTGATGGTGAAAACATAAGAGAAGGAGCATACCTGCTAAGACCTTTGTGGAGGAAAGAGCCCTGTTAACTCAGACTTTATGTATGAGAAATAACTTGTTGAAAACATTTTTATTTTTAAATTTTTAAAATATTTATTTATTTTTGAGAGAGACAGAGACAGAGCTTGAGCGGGGGAGGGGCAGACAGAGAGGGAGACACAGAATACAAAGCATGCTCCAGGCTCCGAGCTGTCAGCACAGAGCCGGACGCGGGGTTCGAACCCACGGACGGTGAGATCATGACCTGAGCTGAAGTTGGATGCCCAACTGACTGAGCCACCCAGGCGCCCGAAAACATTTTTATTTTTAGACACTCTATTTTTATCCACTAACTGATATCCTAATTAAATAAATGGTCACCAAAAATAGCAATACATTTTAAATAGTTCTGATGTGATGCCAGGAGAGGAGTAGTAGAAGATAACCAGCCACAAGAAACTGCAACCAGTTTCCTGAGCAGGAAGCACCTACATGAGTTTCCTAATCTCAGTCTAATGCAAAACTATTAATCTGCTTTTTAGTCATTTGTACACCTTTGCCTTTTAAAGATACTTAATATGCTTAGCAAATAATGAACTTTCCCTTTATCTCTCTCCTTCAACAAAGAGGCCTAATGAAATAATGAGACAGGTGGCAGAAGAAATGGTTAGGAAAGGAAGGTGACAGGGAAGGAGTTGATAGTGAAGATGACTTGGAAAGTGTGATAGGGAGGTTGGGGGACAGAACAGATGATCAGTGCACAAGGGAATGTTTGGGGATGACAGTGCTTGAAGACATATGGTGATAAAACATTCCTGGTCTACCTGGACAGTTGTGGAATATGAATCTTGATCTAGGGAAATTACTCATGTGTCTTGGTTTAGATGATTATTTCCTGGAGGGTTCTCAAAAGAATATTTACAAAGTAGTTTGTGACCTATTTAATTCATGTTACACATGCATTCCTTAGTAAAACACTTTTTCAAATTAATAAAAAAATTACTTCTTTGGGATCCATTTCTTGGTGTGTGTGTTTTTCCATTCTTAATGTATTGAGCTGGATCCGACCTTGGGATGCATGAAATGACAGCATTCTGCTTCAAGGAAGGCATAGACTGCACATGGACAGTCTTGATGGCCCATGATGAACTGTATCTGCTCACTCTTCCAGCCTTATCTTTAGCCATATTTCTGTATATGCCTCAAGTACTCTACCCATTTTGAACTTTATAAATTTTCCCAGATTTTCTGTTTTAGGAGTTTGTTCTTATGCAGTCCTCTTGGAAATTCCTTCTGTCTCTGGTCTGCCTAGTGAACTTTGTTAAGTTCCAGACCAGAGCGCCATTTTCTTGCACTCTTCCCTGTGACAGTAGTGCTGTCCTTTACTGCAGCACTTACACACGGTTCAGTTGGTTCACTAGACTCTGGCCTACTGGATGGTAGCCAGATTCTACTTTCTACATTCTAGAAAGAATTCAACAATTCTAGCTTGTTGATCTTCATATATATATCTTCTGAATACCATGCTTTGTACAGGGCCAATTTGAACAAAATTTACTGAGTGCTGTGTACTAAGCACTGTACCATGCACTGGTAATAGATGAATCAAATAAAAAATAATTCACGCTAGCCCAGAATTAAATTAAAGAGAAAATGTGTCCATTTATTAATTACAAAGTGCTAAATTTATAGAAGTTTCTATGATTCGAGGGCCCGAGGTATCATTGAGGGAAGAGTGATTAATCCTGGAGTGGTCAGAAAAACCACCTAGAAGTTATTCTAGGGTTGGTTTTGAAATACAGTAACTCGGCAAGTGAAGGAGATAGGTGCAGAATGCATGTGTGTAGACACTGGGAGTTAAAACAATGGCTTAAAACAGTGTAGTATATCAGAAGCATGTGCTCACTCAACTTGCATGCAGTTATGAGTACTCTCTTATTAGATGAGCAACAAAAACAATTATGATTAAAGGAAACATTGTAGGCAGAGGCTTCGAGAAACGAAAGATTGAGTGTATTAAGACAATAGTGATTCAATAAGCATTCCTTCTTTATTTTTTTCCTTTCTCCTCCTGTTCTCTGAAACTTTGTCTGCTTCCCTGCTTCAGATTTGATTCCTGTTTTCTTTCTCCTGTGACTTCTTGCTCCTCCATTTGTCTAATGTGAGTTTGGGTTAGATGGGGAGGTATATATACCTGGACAGATTGACATGAAAGACAGAAACTGTGTGGGAAGTCTGCCACATGTGCCCTTGGACTTTAGAGAAGTGGTTGTCATTTTTAAAACTGTTTCTTCATTTAAAAATTACATTCTTTAAGAGGCGCCTGGGTGGCTCTGTTGGTTAAGTGTCTGACTTTGGCTTAGGTCATGATCTCATGGTTTGTGAGTTGGAGCTCCACGTTGGGCTCTGTGCTGATAGTTTGCTCAGAGCCTGGAGCCTGCTTCGGATTATGTCTCTCTCTCTCTCTCTCTCTCTGTTCCTCCCCTGCTCACACTGTCTCTCTGTCTCTCTCTCAAAAATAAAGATTAAAAAATTCAAAAAAAAATTACATTTGTTGATAGAAGCTCAGTATTATAAAGACTAGATACCATTCTATTAGTCAAGAGAAGAAGCAAACAAGTTCTCAGTAGTCACTTTTGAGTATTATGTAGCCATTAAGAATGTAGACTCTGGAGCTAACTTTCCTGAGTTTGAATCCTGGCTCTGCTACCTACTAGCTGTGTGAGTGTAGGCAGCTTCTATAATCTCACCTATAACATCAGTATCACCCTTCTAAATTTGTTAAAAAGAAAAAGATAATTACTACAAAGTACTTAGAACAGTGACTGAAACAGAAGAAAACTCAATTATTAATACAATTTTAACTCAAATCTGATACCTTCGTTTTTGTACTTGACCACACAGACTCAAGAAATTTCTTTTTTTCCCCCAATAAGTTATTCTAGATGGCTGGCATTTTCTGTTCACACCTTCTGTAACCAATTTCTGTAAACATGAAAATGAAATGCATGTAGAAATTCAACTTAAGAACCTGCATAGGCCACTCAAGGAAGATACCTGGCTTGACTTTTTTTTTTTTTAATTTTTTTTCAACATTTTATTTATTTTTGGGACAGAGAGAGACAGAGCATGAACAGGGGAGAGGCAGAGAGAGAGGGAGACACAGAATCGGAAACAGGCTCCAGGCTCTGAGCCATCAGCCCAGAGCCCGACGCGGGGCTCGAACTCACGTCACGGACCGCGAGATCGTGACCTGGCTGAAGTCGGACGCTTAACCGACTGCGCCACCCAGGCGCCCCCTGGCTTGACTTTTAAAGTCTTCCATAACCTGAACCTTTCATACCAACCTAGTTTCATTTTTATCCTATTCCCAGCTTGTTTACACTTTCTTCTCTAACATCCTTGATAACAATCACATTTTTTTGCTTGCTTTCTTCTCTCAATAAGCAGCTTTTGAGAACATTACTCTATGTACACTTACTTTAAAATAACGAACCTCTACACCTGTATTAATGTAGTATGTGCATTATATTTTTTCTCTCATTCTTTTCAATTTTAAATACAATATATAATTATGTCTCTTGTTCAGTGGATCATTTTGTACATAATTCATTTTGGAAAAACCGCTGGTTCAGGCTATATAGAAACGTGTCCAGTGATAAGGAGGAGGAGATTCTTCAGTGACTTGGTCTGTTCTATTGATGGACAGCCTTAAGTTGTTTAGAAGTTCTTTTGATCTTTCTTTAGAAAAAAGTTTCTAAAGTTAATAGCTACCCACCATGAAGAGGCCCTGGCCTTCCCTGGCCTTGGTGATTTAACCACATTATTTCTATTTTCATGATATCTGAAAACTAGATATTTTTCCCCCATGTAGTTCCGCCCCCTCCCAAATATAGATGTAGACTTTAAAGAGAAAGAAACAACTTGTTCAGTAGAAAATCATGGCTCATCCTTTAGTGGAAGTCCCGTTTTGTTTTGGATCTGATATGAAATGAAGTCCTGTCTCTCTATGTAGACTGTCGCTTCCACATGACCCTTATAGTTCCATGCACAATGTCATATGCGTTCAGGTTTACCTTTTGTTTGGACTGTCCCTGAATGTCCTCTCTCCTTCCTCTTTCTGTTACCAACTCTTTTAGTATCAGTTAATCCCACCTTCTCTATAAAGCCACCACTTATCTTCTGCATAGTGCCCTGGCCCTCAGGTAAAATAGCAATATGTGAAGTCTACACTACATCATTTCAATTTTAATATTAAATTGATGGTCATTGCTTGCTTAAATGGCTTCAAATTGGTTTATAAATTACTTTCTGGTATAGACCATGCTTTCTAATTTTGTATTCCCCCTGTACTAGGCAAAGTTTTAGGCATCGTAGACTTTAACTCCTACTTTAAGATATTTTTTTTCCTGTTTATTTCTGCCTCTCTTTTGCAGACAGGCAAAAATTAAGCAAAATATGGGAAAGAGTAAATAGTGAAGAATCACAGAAAGAAAAGTTTCTATTTATTTGAAAGTTAGCTCTTACTTGATAACTTCATATATTCCTTTCCCTGGAATTCCTTTCCCTAAGTCTTAATCTTAGTTTCCATATCTAGTCCTAAGGGTCCTCATTAGGGTGACCTTCTAGTTCTTTTTAGCTGGTGTTTCACATTACCTGTAAGACCTTTCTTTATCGTGGATACAGTTTCTTGTATCCATTTCTTCAGTGCCCAGACCAGTTACAAGCTATTCATTACAGAGGCTGGAGAGATCTCTGAGACTTGGGGTGATCTCTGAAGTCATTAAAGAATGGTCTTGATCTGGAGCTTATCAGTAGGTGGAAGAGAAGAAGTATATTTCTCATAAACTTCTTAATAGGAATGGACTTTTGTGGGAAAAGCTGGTCAGTCTGTTAACATAGCGAGGAGACATAAAATAACAGTAGTAGGTAGGGTTGGATTATATACCCTCTCTTTTGAGATTTTGGTTGTTTTTTTTTTTCTATGTAGCATGTTATACACCATGTTTATACACCATGAAGTGGTGTATAAAATATAGTTGATTAAGGGTGAGATGATACCAAAGATGGATTTGGTGAGCAGAGGGAAGATCTAAAAGCTTTGCTACATATCACTTGCTTCTTCAGCAGTGTCCATTACCTCCTTCAAAGCTGTTGTTTTTTTTGATAGTTTCATGTCAGTCACAAGTGACTAGTTTCCAGTATTGGTTAAAACATTCTCTTTTAAAAAGTTGGAATAGGATTTTTTCCAACTTCTAGTTGGATAATTGTTTTTATTTTCGTTTTACTTCTTAGACCTTTACATATGGTACACACTTAACATTTCTTTTAACGAAACCCTTAAAGCAGGTATGTGGGGAAATGGAGCCATAGCATGACCAAATTACCTTTACAAAATGACTTAATTAGCTAGAGACCTAAGAGCTAGAATCCAGTTCTCCTGCTTCCCAGTTTAGGAATTGAAAATGCTTTCTAAATTTGTAAGGAAAGTCAGTCTTGAAATTCAGCCAGAGGTGGCATGAGGGAGATTCCACAACACACATAGATACACAATTTTTAGGGACATAGAGTAGTTCCTGCAGCAATCCATTCAGGGTGGAATGGATGTGTCACTTTACTTGAGTAAACTGGTTCCCACTGCAGGACTTGCATGACAATAAAGGAAGATTGCTGCTAACAAAGAAATAGCTTTCATCCATCACCAGAGGAGTGAATGCGACCCTTCTGGATGAGCTACTGATTTTCCCCTTCCATCATCCATCTCACTAATGGCAGATACCAAGATGTTTCGGCAGATGCAGTGAGATTGGTAGATTATTAGGGATAGCTTTGTCCCGTCACCTCTCTGAAATTTTGAAAGGTCAGATGAGGATACGTTGACAATCTGGCATGATAAAATATGTACTTGGTGGGGAACATTTAGCTTTTGAAAGCAGAGATTCTTTATCTACCCTGCTCGTTAGTCTCTGTCTGCACCAAATTTCTCAAGTCGTACTTTTACAAAAATGTTTGTTTAAAGACAAGAGAGGTCCCTGTAGGGAAGGTGATCTGTTATCACACAAGCCTGCTAAAGCCCCATGAGAGCCACAGTGGATTCATTTGACCTGTGCTTTTTTTTTTTTTTTTTTTTTTTTTTAACATACAAAAACTCTTCTGGTGCAGAGATCATATATAAACACATCTTACAAATATTTCTGAGAAACTTAAACTGGAAGCTACTAAATTAAGAGTTACGTTCCCTATGTTAAGAATAAAGTTGCTGTTCTTTTGGATTGATATGGCCTTTCATATCAAGTTGTGTTCCCTTCAAGGAACGACCCTCAGTCTTTGCATAGCATGATTATAATATTATGGGATCAGCTACCATCACATATTAACCATGATCGTAAGCAGCTAAGTCAGGCAGCTTGATTTTGTTTGTGAAAGTTCATTATTTGTGTACTACAATTTTGTTTTTATCAAATAATGCATTCAGAAACCATTTGTTGAGTAACTAGCACATGCAAGGAAGTGCTGCAGACATTTTGGGACACGAGGGCACGTATAACAGCTCTAGAGTTCGGTTTAAAAATCGCCACCTGTTTGGAACATTCTTTAAAATTCAAACTAGAAGATATTGATTAGTTCCTACAGCATTTGACTTATAACTTTGTTGCAGACATACTCCATTCTTATGTTGTTGTTAATTTACACATCTGTCTTCTCCTCTAGACTGGAGGAAAGTATCTGCATTTCTAATAGAGCTTCCTAGTGCTTTGATTTAACATGTGGACACAATGAATGACATAAATATGATCCTTGTCTAGTAAGAGATAAAAATCTGTGAGTGATAGAGTTTCATATACATATTTAATTTACAACATCAGAATAACCCTAATTCTGAAGATGTCATAATGTTTGGATCACAAAGCAATACTGAAGTAAGAAAGTCAACTACTGATGGGTCTTTCCTTCAATATGAGTGCTTTTTTTTTTTTTTTTTTGTAATATTCCTAATGGAAATAAAAGAAGTATAACTGAGTTTTGACTGGTACACTATCAATAAGGTATTTTGTTTAGGATACCTAACAGTTGTATATGCATCATGTCTTTTTCTTTCTTACTCTAAAACATAAAATCAGGGAATATTTCATTCTTAAGTAATTTAACAAATTTTACATGACTTCTACTTTTGTTTTTTAATAAAACTCCAGTGACTTGGAATTTTTAGAACCATTTAAAAAATGGGTGTTTGAGCCTCAAGACAAATATTTTAATATGTATTTTCCCTTCTGGTGAGAAGCTGGCTTCAATCACAGGCTGTTGTTTTTGTTGTGTGGAATTAGTAGATCTCTGAAGAGTTGATAAAAATTTACATGCAGAGTTTGGGTCTACTTTTTAAAAATTCTTCTTTTTCTCTCTGTTAGCCAGGATGGGAAATCAAAAATCTCATCTTGTGACATCAGCTCCCATTAAAAAAAAAAAGTCCATATCTATTTGACATTCCCACAGTTTCACTATTACAAAATTTGGATTAAAATTGTCTACAACAGGAAGAAAATGATAGTCTTGTTTCACAGGTTCAAGCCCTTAAAAATACAGCCCAGGAGCAAAGTAGAGATTTTTCATAGTTCTAAGGAGGGCAAATATATTGAAATTATTGTTTATGAGAATAACGATAAAATATTTATTTTCTTAGAATGACATTTCATTTCAAAGAAATTATGTCATGATATTTTTCCTTGTTGGTGCTAAGTTGTTTGGATTTAGACAGAAAGTAGTGTCATGACTAGGAATAATAAATATTTATCAGATGTAGTCAGTTCTATAAAGGATGGACTGAAATAGTCTATTAATACAAGTTTTGGTTAATATTAGAGACTGGTAGAAATGATCTAAAAACACTTGAATGAAAAGAAAGCAGGAACTGTTGAGTAACAATATTTTAACCTACTAGATATGTTTCTAGTAAGTTATATGCAAACTAAATTTTTATTTATGGAAAATACTAAATTCATTGAATGAGTTACTTTAGTTACTCATTCCACAAATACTTACTGAGAACCTACTAATAGCAGGTATTTTGGGACTACTTGGTAAATAGAGGAATTCTATTTTTATGTAAATATCTTATGTTTAAATGTTCATATTTCTGAGTTTCATAATGGTAGATTATGACTTAAAGCCATGTTTTTGAGAACAACTTGTCCTAATCAAAGACAATGAAATAAAATTCAGCAATCTCAATAAATACATCTAAAGTTTAGAGCTGTAACTTTTCAACTGAACTAGATATTATATCTATCACATTCTGAGATTAAATAAACCATTCTCAATTCTATTCCCTGGATCACAGATCTTGTTTTCTGGCTGAGAAGACAGCAACAAAAAGTAGGCCATATATTACAAGATAAGATCTAAATCTCAGGAAGCATTGTATTTAAGTTAACATTGTTACCAAGTCTTCAAAAGACCATTCCAATATTCCATTAGGCCAATTGTTTCTAGGGTAGGGAACTACCAAATTCTATGAATATTCACCCATTGCCTACTTCTTCCATTGCAAATTGAGCTTTCTTATAAGTAATTTTGTTTGGTTTAACTTGATGACTAGACATTCAGTAAGTTAACAGATGGTGTTGCTGGCAAAGCATGGCAAGCAGAGAAGTCAAATCCAAACCAGAATAAGTGTTTATTCTAATAAGGAAAAATCCACTATGGAGAGGGGTCCAAAATAATCATTTTGCTGCCAAGTGGCTATCTGGTCTCCTCAGGATATAGGCACCTATCAGGGGCTCAGGGATGGCTGCTGTTACTGGAAAACAGGGCACTCAGTAGTGATGATAGCCAAGCCAGTTATTGGTGAGGGGAGGTCCATATGTTGAGCCTATTCAAAATCTCCTTATGCCACCATGGCTACCTTTTAAATGAGCCTGTTGAATAAACACTATTGGGACTGAGAAAAAAGACTGGTTGGCATCCACATGTTAGAACAACTCGTTCCCCTAATTATTGAGGTCTCTTCTTTACTATGAACTTTTTGCTGGACATGTGCATAGTACAAAAATATTCTCAAATTCTGTTAACTCTGAGAGGTTTATCCAAACCACTTTGCCCCAGACCATCTGGTCAAACCATTAGTCATTGTCCTTGAATTGTTCCTCATGTACTCTCTTCCTAGAACAAGTGGAGCATCAGGGAATAGCCTTCTTTCTATCCCCTAGAGCCACCTAAAGTGAAGCTGTAAGGCCACAACAGTCCCTTTTACCCTAATGCCAGCGTATTAGGCAGAGCTCTGTGTGAATCGGAGAAATTTCCTGTGTGATCAGGTAGTATCGACTTCTCATGTGGTTGGAGGAGTGGGTTGAGGAAGTGATGACACTGTAGTAGTTACAGGCACATGGGAAATTGAGCTACCTACTGAAGAAAACTTACCATCACCTCAGGAACTGCATTTGTTTGTTGGTGGAATGTTAATGGTTACACCCAGCTTAACTCAGACATTCAGAGTGTAATGGGCAGCTCAGGCTGCAGTGTGCCCTATTATCTTATAAATCAGGTGTTCAGTCTCAAATGGAGACCAATATAAAGCCAATAGAGACTAATTTCTAGCTAAAAAGGCCATGGTTTCTCTTTTGCACTTGAGTTGTGGATTTTTTAAAATTTATTTATTTTTTAATTTAAATCCAAGTTAGTTAACATATAGTATAATAATGATCTCACAAAGAGTTTAGTGATTCATTACTTACATATAACACCCAGTGCTCATCATAACAAATGCCCTCCTTAATGCCCATCACCCATTCAGCTCATCTCCCCTACCCAACACCCCGCCAGCAGCCCTCAGTTTGTTCTCTGTATTTAAGAGTCTCTTATGGTTTAATTTCCACAAAGCAGTCTGAATTGCCACAGATACTTTAAGGCCCATTGGATCTGTTGGATCATGTGGGTTAAGAGAAAGATCTGCTTGTACTGAAGTCTGGATTAGCTGGAGAACCATCCCTAACCATGGCCCTCTTTCAAGTTATTAACACTCCAGGTCACTTAGTAAATGGCTTCCAGCAGCACATAAAACATAGTTTTATGTGGATTTTTTCCCTTAAAATTTAAGTGTCATGTCCCTTCCTTGGAGGTTAGAATTACACACTATAACAACTAGTCTTTAACAGCCCCCAGGCTAATGTATTAAAAAAAATACATGGAGTGACAGGCTTCTGAAATTTTCTAGGATTGTTTTTTTCAGCCACTAATACCCATGTGTTACCATGGTGTTGAAAGTACTGACTTCTTTCTCTTCCTCAGCATTTGGACATATAATGCTATCAGTATAGTGAACAGCATGGTGTTTTGTGAGATGGTGAAATCTAGGTCTTTTTCATTAAATTATGATAGCCAAATAGTTGATGTGTTCCAGAGATGGGAAAGTGAAAACACTGACCTACCCCAGAATAACAAACTGTTTTTCATATTCTCTACTTGTTGGGGTAGCAAATTAAAAAAAAAAAATTGTCAGGTCAGTATTTATAAACCAGCCAGCAAGCAGGGGCAGTGTTCATTTGTTCCCCAAATGAGACCAAATCTTGGAAAATAGCTGTGATGGGAGAAATCGCCTAATTAAGTATATGATCTTTTGTTATTTAAAAAAAATCCATTCATTTGGGAGCCAATGTGGAGATGTTTTCCAGTTTCTAAGTACATCTATTCCAACTATATACTTTGGAACCAGATAAGTATGTAAGAATAATGTGAAACATTCTTTTTTAAATGATTGCCATGATTTTCTTCTGGTTACATGTTATCTTCCAGAACCCTGTTAGTCCTCCATCAAGAGGAAAAGTCGATGTTTCTGCCCTTTGAATATTGTCAGATCTTTGTTACTACTTTGGCCAATAGAATATGGCAAAAATGACACTCCCTGTTTCCAAGGCTGTGTTAGAAAAGGAGATACAGCTTTCTCTTCTTTCCTCTCTTCTCCCTCCCTCCCTCCTGATGTTTGTGGTCATTGGAACACACACCATGTTTTCAGCAAGTCCAGACCACATCCAGTGGCCACTTGTAGGTGTTCAGGCAAACAGCCTCAGCTAAAACTTGTAAGTGCTCTGGCTAACAGCCAGCATTTACTGCTAGACATAAGTGAAGGAGTCTACAGACTCCTCGAGCTCCCAGCTAATATTGAACAGAACAGAGATGAATTTTTCTGCCTATGAGCACAACAAATATTGTAGAAATACACTAAGTTTTCGAATGGTTTGTTACTGTAACAGATGGGATTAGAGTTCCAAGAGACCCACTAGAAGTGGTCTCTAGTCACAACTCTATTTAAAAAAAAAAACAACACAAACCCCATTCTTACCAGTAGAGTATAATATTCTGTGCCTTCGGGGACTGTGAGTTTTAAGCCAGTGTCTAATAATCTCTGAAATATCTTGCTATGTCCCTTTCCCCAGTATACATTTAGCCTGGTTATTGAATGTAGGTCCATTTGGGAAGGGCTAAAGGAAGATTTACATGCCTGCACACGTACGCAGGCTCATACTTTAGGCCTGGAGCACCATCCCATAAAGCTGGTGGGGAAGTAACTTCTGCTTCTCCTTGCAACTGTAGATCCATCGGGGGCGGACAAACACCAAGGAGGGGTTGTCCATCAGGGCCTCCTCAAAACTGGGGTCTAACTCCTGTGCCGTGATCACAAACTGGACCTGGTCGCTCCTATAGTCCTCAAGTTCCCCATTGAAAGCTGTGACATATCGGCTGAGCTTCCGCGGCTCATCCCCAGAGAACTCCCAGTACTGGAAGAAATGTTTGCCCTGCAAGAAGTCTGAAAGAAGTCTAGGTGCTTTTGATGTTATTATAAGATACTCCCCAATTATACATGGTGGTCTTCTTATAAAAGGCACACAAACTCCAAGCTAACTCAAGTGAACTACCCATCTACTTAGGTCCTCAGAACCTAGTGACCAGACATCTACCACACAAGATCTCTGTGAGTCAGATCATGCTAATAACAATGCTGACTCTTGTTAACATAATGCCTGCATTCCTTCTTCTGTGTACAAGCCACTTTGTGTCCTACGGAAGGAGTCCATCATCATCTTTGAAATAGCCCATTTCCAAAGCACTATGCCCGTACATATTCACAGACAACAGACAATAGCCACCTTAGCACTTTTAATATAAATTGGTCCTCTGCAAGGCAATGCTATTCTCAGTACCACTGTGAAAGACTTTTCTTATGGGCTTTTTTGAAGGAACATGGTTTGAGGTTCTGAAGATACTAGGGGTGTGGATATCAGTTTACCCATTATAAGACCACTTCAATTTTGTAAATGTATCAGATATTGGGTTCCTTCTATGTTATACCAAGGATTTCTTACCCTTTAACTTATTTACCACTGTGAATTCTGGTTTTAGCCAACTAACCTGGAATATACTTAGGCCCATTTTTAGTTGCTTAAGTAGATATAGAAAATCTCTGCTAAGTGTGCCTGTAATGAGAAATTTAGCTTATTTTAAGGTTTGTTTTTATTTATTTTGAGAGAAGAGAGAGCAGAAGGAGAGAGGGAGAGGGGGAGAGAATCCCAAGCAGGCTCTGCACTGTCAGATGCAGGGCTCAAACTCATGAACCATGAGATTATGACCTGATCCAAAATCTAGACTCAGATGCTTAACCTGCTGAGCCATCCAGGTGCCCCTGACAAATTTCATTTATTTTAAAATAGTTTCCTTCTTAGTATGTTTGAATCTACACTCACCATACCACCATATTCTCCAGGATTTTATTAATATAAACTAGCAACATTTTATAATTATTTTTTGTGGGGTAAAGATTTCTACCTGAAGTCAAACATGTAGCTTGCTCCCCCTTCAACTTCTACCCAACAGAATAAATAGAATCTGACTCTGGTCTTTGATCTTCAGATAATGAGGGGTGATGATACATAATAGGCTTTCTTTGAAGGCAAGGACCCTACTCCAGGACACTGACAGATGTTTATACAGGGAAACACTGCTCAGAAAAGGAGGAGAAACTATTTCCACTGGTAAAGGAGGCTCAGTAGGGTTTGGGAATTCAGAGAACTTAAAGACCATTTGGATCCTCTAGTGAGGCTCCATGTCCATTTTCAGTCAGTGGTCTGAATGTCACCCTAAGAGACCCGGCGAGGATGTATATTCAGATGATGACATTTGACAGACTTTGATTATTTGTTTACCTTAGCCATGTGACTCCATGAGATAAGAGAGTTCTCTTAGAGATAGTCATGGAAAGTCCTTGGTTCTCTCACTGTACTTTGAGCTGAAAATTTGGTTTTGTGAGATTGTGTGTGTGTGTGTGTGTGTGTGTGTGTGTGTGTGTGTGTGTGTGATTCCCTAACATAATTAGAAGTAGTTTACCCTATATTATGCTAAGTAAAATAAGTCCAGCAGAGAAGGACAGATACTATATGTTTTCACTCATATGTTGATCCTGAGAAACTTAACGGGAGGCCAAGGGGGGGTGGGGAGAAGGGGGAAAAAAAACTAGGGAGTGAGGGAGGCAAACCATAAGAGACTCTTAAATACTGAGAACAAACTGAGGGTTGATCGTGCGGGGGGGGGGGAGAGGGCAAAGTGGTTGATGGGCATTGAGGAGAGCACCTATTGGGATGAGCACTGGGTGTCATATGGAAACCAATTTGACAATAAATTATATTTAATATATTTAAAAAAAGTAGTTTACAGGGATTGTAATCTTTATGTTCTTCACACGGCTCCGTGGTAGTAGCTTTTCAGTACTCAGAAGCCAGCCTTCAATTAGCTCTTAATTCCAGGTAACTGTAGGAGATTAATTTAATTAAATTTTCAGTCACCGTGTTTCATGGGCTGTCAGAGGCTGGATCCTCACTACCTCTAAACCCAACCTGCCCATATCCCCAATCTCAGATTTTATTTTCTTAAGGACCTGGTGTCGGTAGCCATGTCTCCAGCTAATTGAGTATCTGTCAGTCAGCATCCTGGTTGGAAACAAGAGAGGCTACTTGGCTTGTTAAAACAGCAAAAGAATTTGTTAAAACCCATTAGGTAAATCGTATGATCTTTGGGATGGTTAGAGATGTAGGCTTTGAAGCTGCACAGCCACAGGACATGTACAAACAGTACTGGGAGTCCTGCATCAGCATCTATAGAACAGCTGCTGTCATTGGGAGACAATGATGCTACTCGTACTATAGACATTAGGCATTCGACAGCAGAAACTGTTGATGCCGCTTCCTAAAGCCTGATTTTTCCTCTCCCCGTTCTGAGCAGAATATGAATTCTGTCTCACAACCATGTCCCCGTGTTGCTCATTTCCAAATTGAAGTTTTCGGCTGCTGTATCTGATGAGCCTACCCTAAGTCACATGCCAGTGTTCTAACTGGGAAGGTGGCAGGGAAGTGAGTGCCAGCTTCTAGCTTTGTCAGTGAGAGCTAGGGTTAATTGTCTAAGACTTATTTCCCGTGGGCTGGTCTCCCAGAAAGGGAATTTACCTCCTTTCTGGCAGATGATTTAGGAACTCAACATTGCTCCACGAGACTGGCAACAGCTCATTGCTTAAGGCAATTGTCCTTGGTAGTGTGCTGAGGTAGGAAGTCAGGTCTGGGGGCCTAGATAATGCTTTACACACAAGGTTTGCCCCCTTGGTTATGCCAGGGGATAGGTGGTTCTCCTGGTGGTGCAGCTTACATGCCTCTGGCCCAAGTACCAAAAGCCTTTGAAAGTTTGATGTGTGTCCTCCCTAAATCCTAGCAAACTACCCTAGAGTTAAGAGCAACGGGGGAACAAATCTTTTACTACTATCTTTGTGAGTCTTAGTAAAAAATGCTCTTCTAGAAGCTCTAATGTGTGTGATTTCTGATCATTTGCTCATCTGGCTCTGATTGCTGTGCAGGTCATCAAGGTTCACTATTATAATGGGAGGATGATGAGTGGTTACAGACTTAAGCAATTTCCCCTGCAGATGAGAAAAACAATGCATAATTCAATTTTCTGTCTTTATATTGAAACAAATACTAATTTTAATTGTAAATAATTGGCTAGGATTATGAGATTTTTATAAGTGGTTATAAAGTTGAGATCCTTGATTTGATATCTTGGGACCTTTATAATAAAATTTAGAAGATAAAAAGGAAATAGAGACAAAATAAAGATACAAAATAATATGATTCTCTGGTTCATACCCAGTGTGGCCTAGCCTCCTTTTTGCAGGAGACAGATAAATCTGTCATCAATTATTCTATGGAAATTTGTTACAAGAACCCTGAAAATGGCTGCTCAGCTTGAAAGAATAGCAGTGGCTTCATTGTACTGTCTCTTCTACAAAATGGGATGGCCCTGGCTGTAGCTCTAAGTTCTTTCAATTATTTTAATACTGTATGTTTCTGTCTATACATATTCAGACATATTTACCAGTCTAATTTGATGTTTAAGCTTTTATTTTGATTTGCTGCAGGGGGACTTGTACTTGGTTCACATTTCCCAAATATTTATGGGGATTCTTGGGATAAATAGTACATTGGTACTTACCATTCTCATGATTTTCTTTATATTTTTATTGCAAATAAATTCAATTCTAAATGATATATATAGATATAGCATTTAATTATTCACCATAAAGTTTAAGTAAATTGTATCATGTTAGGTATATGCTTTTATGCTTAATTTTATGGTAGTTATTGAAATATATATAATTTTATATATGAAGTTCATTTTTACAATTTTATAGTACTTCATTATTTGAGGATGGTACAAGTGTTTATACGTTCCTCTCTTGAATGTTTAGATTGTTTCCAAATTTTTACCGTTGGAAAACTGCTCTTATAAACTTGTGTGTTGGACAAATTATAAATTATATACGTAAGAAACTAATTGCTGGGTTTTCAATTTGAAAGATGTCAAATTGTTTTCTAAGGGCTTTGCATAAAATTATGCTCACACCAGAGTATGAGATTATCTTCCATTACCTACTTCATGTTTTGTAATTTTAGATTTAAAAATTTTTGTCCACCTGACTACCATTGGAGTTAAAGATCTATTATGTTTATTTGAATTTTTTCTAGAAATTGCCTTTATAACAGCTGTTTCTATTGGACTGTTGTCTTTTTGTTATGATTTGCATACATTTTTTATATTCGATATTCTAATTTTGTATTTGTTTATATAATTTACAGCTCTCTTCTCACAATCTATGGCATGTCTTTTCACTATTTTTTAAAAATAGTACTTAATGTGTTAGCTTTAAAGTTTCTATTGGATAATTTGCTTAAGAAATCCATTTATAGGAGTTCTGGTTTAATGATGGGGCATAAAGTCAACTTTAAAATATGAAAAAATCCTGAAAAATATGCAGGATACTGAGAAGGATTTTCTCTACTTGATTCAGTGAAACTAGAGCAAAACTCAAATGAAAAAAGATGCCAAAATGGTACCAAGTAATGGTGACTATCAAGTAGGGGGTGTGAGACGAAACAGAGGAAAATACCTCTGGTTGCAAAAAGAAGATACATAGAAAACATTTCAAAGCGAGAAGACAAGATTCGGTGTTTAAAGCTCTCTTTGTAAGAGTGGTAATTGGATGCAGAATCTGGGTTGAGAGTTTCCCTGTACCCAGTTGTGGCTGATAAAGGAATAACCAGGACTGGTTATATTTTTAGGAAATAGTATGTCAGTAGGGAGGACAAGAAAAGATACTTTGGAGTCTGAGAAGAAGTAAAGATTGAAATAATATACACAAACTTTTCATAATGCAAATTCTAACCACAAGGAAAGTGAGAATCTTCCCCAATTGATAAATCAAATATAGATGACTTGATAGGAAAAACTTACGTCCTAAAATGTTGAGTAAACACAAATGAATGGGCACAGAATATATTTAAAGATATAAGGACAAATGAAGAAAGAAGTAACATTAGATGGATGGAAAGTAGATATCACTCCACAGAAAAATGTTGCTATTGAGCAAATAGAAATTGTGGTTATACACTTTGTAGGAATTAAAAAAAAAATTACACATATGAAACAATTGAGTCTATGAATAGAGGGGTTGAAGTAGATCTAAAAAGAAAGTGATGAAATAACATAAAATGTAAAATATGAGTTGGCAAAATTCGAGTGAAAGTAAAAGGAAAGAAATTAAGTAATTACAGAAATGGAAAAACTGGATGCTCTGCAACTGCAAGAGAACACACAGGATGGGAATAAGCATGAGGAAAAATAGAGAAAGAGAATGGATTCAAGAGAAAATGTTAGATACTGAAGGCAAGAGAAGGAAAGCTAAGAAACACTTAATTTGGTCCTCAAAGAAGAAAAGAAACAATGGAACAGAACAGTCACTTACAGGCATACCTCATTTTATGGTGCTCCACAGATACTGTGATTTTTACAAGTTAAAGGTTTATGGTAACCCTGCTTCCATCAAGTCTAACAGGGCCATTTTTCTAACTGCATTTGCTTACTTTGTTTCTGTGTCACGTTTGGGTAATTCTCTCAACATTTCAAACTTTTTCATTGTTAAATTTGTTATGATCTGTGATCTGTGACCTTTGTTACTATTTTAATAATGGTATATACATTTTTGTTTTAGACATAATACTATTGCACACCTAACAGACTACAGTGTAGTGTAAACATAGCTTTTATATGCATTGGGAAACCAAAAAATTCATTGCACTTGCTTTACTGTGATATTTATTGCAGTGCTCCGGAACTGAACATAAAACAATTCTGAGCTATGCCTATATTAGAGCTTTCCAGAAATACATTAAGATCTTGATTTACAAATTAAAAAGATGTGCTGCATCTGAGGAAAAACTCACATAGCCAAATAAAGGTGAACTTTGAAAAGAACTAAATGACAATTTGGACAGCATGGCAAATTAAATTATAAGAGAAAAGGTATTTTGCTGGCTTCAGACTTTTCCATAAATATATTCATTTCTAGAAGACAAGAGAAAGGCACTCAAAGAATGATTCTAGAATTTTATTCTGAGTCAACGCTGTTCAGAGATAAGAGTAACAAACTTGTTGAACATGCAAGAAGATAGGTACCAATGCTGCTAAAAGTCCTTCTTGATGAATTTAGGTAAAAAAAACAAAAACAAAAAACAAAAAACAAAAAAAAAAAAAAAACCCACAAAACTTGATCTAACCAAAAGCTAAAAGAACTAAGGCAAAAGGATAATGTGGATCATTAAAAATTTAATTAACTATAAATCTAAATGTTATCGATACAAATGGCAATATTATAAATTTGATATGTATTGACCTGTATTCCTCTGTATAACTCTACATTTGAATATTTAAACCTTTTAGTACTATATGTAGTGTTCTTTTCTCTTTCTACATATATAGATACACCTAAGTTGTGTGTGTGTGTGTGTGTGTGTGTGTGTGTGTAGAGAGCGAGAGAACATGCTAAATATATATTTGTACATATATATGCTAAATAGGAAAATACTAGAGGCATTCCCATTCATTGGGAAAAAACAGAAAGATGTCTACTCTAATCATGATTATATATATTGGTCTATATAAAGCAAGTAGAAAAGGGAAATTGAAGGTTATAAAATTTGAAGAAGTATTGCTCTTTGAAGAGGGTATGAATTTATATTTGGAAAATTCAATAACCTCAATAAGAAACTTTCCAAAAATTCAGTAACTATATGAATAATTGATGTTTATTCATTTTGGGGAGAGAGAGCGTGAGTGAGTGGGGGAGGTGCAGAGGGAGAGAGAGCGAGACACAGAATCTGAAGCAGGCTTCAGGCTCTGAGCTATCAGCATAGAACCAGACACAGGGATTGAACCCACAGGCTGTGAGATCATGAACTGAGCCACCGAGGTGCTCCTAACTTTTAATTATTTTTAGAGATTATTTAATTTTGAGGGAGAGACAATGTAAGCAGGGTAGGGGCAGAGAGAAAGAGGGGAGATAGAGAATCCCAAGCAGGCTCCTCACTGTCAGCGCAGAGCCTGATGCAGGGCTTCAACTCATGAACCATGAGATCATGACCTGAGCTGAAAGCAAGAGTCAGACGCTTAAATGACTGAGCCACTCAGGGGCATGAAAAAACTTTTTTATAAAATGTTTATTTTTGAGAGAGGGAGGGAGAGCCAGCAGAGGAGGGATAGAGAGAGAGGGAGACACAGAATCTGAAGTAGAATTTGAAGCAGAGTACAGGCTCCAAGCTGTCAGCACAGCTTGAACCATGAGATCATGACCTGAGCTGAAGTAAGATGCTTAACTGACTGGGCCACCCAGGTGCCCCAGAATTGGGTGAGAACTTTGAAATTCTATTCTCTCTTTTTAAATGTTTGTTTATTTATTTTGAGAAAGAGAGTGAGAGAGTGCATGAGCGAGCAAGGGAGGCGCAGAGAGAGAGAAAGAGAGACAGAGAGAGAGAGAGAGAGAGAATCCCAAGTAGGCTCCCCGCTGTCAGTGTGCAGCCAAATGCAGGGCTCCATCTTGTAAACCATGAGATCATGATCCAGAGTTGCACGCTTAACTGACCGAGCCACACAGGTGCCCCTTAAATTCTATTCTCTTAGTCAATTTAAATTACACAATACAACGTTGTTAACTGTATTCACCACGTTTTACATTAGATCCTCAGACCTTATTCATTTTATAGCTGAAAGTTTGTGCATTCTAACCCACCTCTACTTATTTCCCCCACTCCCCCAGCCTCTGGCGACTACTTCTCTACTTTATGAGTTTAACCTTTTTTATTTTTTTAGATTTCACATATAATTTACACCATGCAGTACTTGTGTTTCTCAGACTTATTTCAATTAGCAGAATACCCTCAAGATTCATCCATGTTGTCATAAAAAGCAGGATTTTCTTTATCATGATGGAATAATATTTCCATTTATATTTAAATCACGTCTTTATTATCCATTAATGGACATTCAGATTGTTTCCGTATCTTGGCTATTGTATGGAAGAAGTATGTAGCTTTTTTAAATGGGAAATTATTTTACTTATTTTATGTGTTGATATTAAACCATCTCTAGTAATTATGTAGAAAAACAATACTCAACAGTGTACATATTTATGCGACCCAAGAAAGTTTGTATATACACAAGAACTGCTGAAGTATACAAGAATCGATGGCATGACTTTGGATATACAGGAAACTCAAAGGATACATAAGAAAGTATATGATAGTGGAAATCCACATAAAACAACTTGTCCCATGACTTTGGAAGGGAAAATAAGCTTGTTGGAGAAATACTGAATACCATTTTGTACTTTGAACATTTTTGTATCGTAGGGGTGTGTTATCAAGTTAATTTTTATGTAAGGATAGTATTCTATCATTCCTTATCACAGAGCCATAAGATTTTCTTCTAACATTATTGAAAATTCAATTTAAATCTCTAATGAAAAAAGACTTAATCTCTATATATGATGTGAGGTAGGGATATGATTTTTTTTTTCAGTATAGATCATAAATTGTTCCAGCACTACTTACTGAACAGTTATTCTTTCTTTAGTGATATGAAGTGCTACCAGTTTCCATTCATATATGGGTCAGTTTCTAGAGCCTTTAGGTATTGTAAATCTCCTTACCATATTCTTCTTTAGAATGTTTTCACTCATCTTAGTTCTGTGCTTTTCCTTTACAATTTTTAGAATATTCTTATCAAGTTTAATAAAAATTAATCTCAGGTTATTGATGTGCGTTGATTTTAGGTAACAATTTGAGGTTAAAATTAACTGCTTTATATATTGGAACTTTCCAACTGTGAACATAGTAAATTTCTTTATTTATATAAATGTTTAAGGTCAGTGATTTTGTAATATTCTCCATTAAGGATCACATGTATTTAAATTTATTCCACGACATCTTACAATTATTGCTGCTAATCTAAATTACATCTTCCTTTTAATATTTACTTTGTAACATTTGTGTAGCATAGGAACATGCTTGTAATTTATTTGTAGATTCTTGGGATATTGACAATCATATAGTATTTGCATGTTGATATTATTTCTCTTGTCTTAATCCTTATATCTTTGATTTTTTTTTGTATTACTATACAGGCTAGGAACTTTGATACAAACTTGACTAGAAGAAGCAAAGTATAGAAGAAATCATGTTTTCCTCCTTACTTGAATGGGAATGTTTCTACAGTTTCACTATAAATATACTGTTTGTGGTTGCCTTTTCCATTTTAACCTTCATCATGTTAAGGAAGTCCCTTTTTATAATTTAAAAGTTACTTTTTTCAGAAACAAGTCTTGAGTTTTTATTAAATACATTTTCTCTATTGAGATAATCATATATTATTCCTCATATAATTTAACTTCGTGAAAAATATTAATCAAGTTACTACTAAATTATCATTGTCTTTTTCCCAGACAGATTTTGTTTTTGCATTCTCTAGGGCTTCAAAAATGTTAATATTCAGGGAACAATTTTTTCCAGAGTTGTTTTTGAGATACAGTTGACATAGTAGTTTCAGATACACAACATAATGACTTAATATTTGTATATATTGTGAATGATCACAATAAGTCTAGTTATTATCCATTACCACACATAATTACAATTTTTTTCTTGTGATGAGAACTTTTAAGACCTACTCTTAGCGGCTTTCAAATATACAATCAGTATTATGAACAATAGTTACCATGCTGTATGTTATATCCCTAGGACTGATTTATTTTACCTTTTGGTCCCCTGCATGCATTTATTTACCCTCTACCCTCTGCCTCTGGAAATCACCCATTTGTTTTCTGAGTTTGTTTTGGTTTTGGATTCCACATATATTTGTCTTTCTTGGACTTATTTCACTTAGTATAATGCCCTCAAGATCCGTCCATGTTGTCATAAACAGTATAATTTCTTTTTTCATGGTTGAATAATATTCTGTGTATATGCTATATTTTCTTTATTCATTCAGCTATCAATGGACACTTAGGTTGTTTCCATATCTTGATGGTAGTGCATAGTACTGCAGTGAACATTGAGGTGCACGTATCTTTTCAAGTTAGTGTTTTATTTTCTTTTGGATAAACACCCAGAAGTGGAATTGCTGGGGCATATGGTAGCTCTATTTCTGACTTTTTTGAGGAAACTCCAAACTGTTTCCCATGGTGGTTGCACCAATTTACATTCCCACAAGTAGTGGACAACATCCTTTTCAACATTTGTTATTTCTTGTCTTTTTGATAATAGCCATTCTGACAACTGGAAGGTGATATCTTATTGTGGTTATGACTTGAATTTCTTTGATGATTAGAGATGCTGAGCACCTGTCCATGTACCAGTTGGCCATGTCTTCTCAGGAAATACATTAAGGATAATTTCTCAGCTTGGGGATTCTAGGACAAGGTGATTCTTATAAAACTGAACCCCTAAACCTATATCATGGTACCTCTCTGCTTATTAATTCTCTGTGGTATCTCGGTCTCCTTCAATATTTCTTTTCCTTTCCCTCTCTTTCTAATCTTCTTTTCCTCCTTGCTTTATTTTCATTCAGAGCGCACTGGCCCTGATAGATAAACTTCCTTCCACCCTGTTTAGTGATCAATATATTCTTCTCTGCTCTCTCACTGCATATGTAGCCTTTTGGGTTCCTCACATAAAGTGAGCAATTTGATTCCTCACTTCCTTCTTTCCAAAGGCCCTAGATCTAGTCATCTTGTTCTTTGTGGCATTTAAACTCAAACTTTCTCATTACTCTCAGGGTATCCAAAATGCTTGAGTGCCAATTTCACTCTAGTGTTTAGCTTCTTAACTGGGGGGCTCTGGAAATTTTCCTCTTCTTTTTGAGCTTCACTTTTCAAAGCATGCTTGTTGTACTTGAAACAGTCTTTCCAGGTTTTTTGATAGGGGGAGGTTTGTTTGGCTATTTAGTTTGCCATATAGTGAGAAATAGTTGTCAGCATGATACCTTTTGAAGCCAGTTAATGCTGTTGGTCTTGAGTCTAGCACTCTAGAAATGTTTGTGTTTTCTTTTTTAATTTTTTTTTCAACGTTTATTTATTTTTGGGACAGAGAGAGACAGAAGATGAACGGGGGAGGGGCAGAGAGAGAGGGAGACAAAGAATCGGAAACAGGCTCCAGGCTCTGAGCCATCAGCCCAGAGCCTGACGCGGGGCTCGAACTCCCGGACCGCGAGATCGTGACCTGGCTGAAGTCGGACGCTTAACCGACTGCGCCACCCAGGTGCCCCGAATGTTTTCTTTTTTAAAACAGTCTTAACTACTTCACAATATATTTTATTCAACTTCATTTCAATTCCGGATTCCTTGGTATTATGTTTATTTGCACATATTGTTTTGATCTCTTATTAAATTCTTGACTTTGATGTGTGTGCCTATTCCTTGACATAATTACTTTAAATTAATAATTTGATAGAACCATAAGTTTTGACCTATGCAAATATCTTAGTTCTTCCATGAAAGTGTTGCTCCGCTATATTAAACAGTGAGTTCAAGTTGTTGACTTTTTTCTCTTCTTGGAAATTTTCATGTTAATAACTCTTTTTGTTTTATGCCAAAGTATGATAGTTTTAATGACAGAATCTTAATTTGAATTAGCTTAATGTTGTTAATGTACTTAGCTAGAGACATTTACAAAGGTTCGGTTAAAAAGAATTAGACTATAATTTCATTATTCATAATTTATAGCTTTTGGTAGTACTGGAAAATAACATTGAGTCAAGTTTAAGTCTTTCTAGTTCTATAGCTGTATTGTATATCAAAGCTATCTGAATTGGGTAGAGAAATAATTTACTTATCAATACAAATTCAGTGCACAATAATAGCAAACTTATATTACACTAACTACATACAGGCATTACTGCAAGTACATTACATATGTCCATTTAATGTTCATGACAGCTGCCCAATGGAGCACATATTATTAATATTCCCTGTTTACAGTTGTAGACACTAAGTTGTGGCCACTAAGGCACAATGAGGAAAAGTAGCTTGGCGAGGGTCACACCACTGGTTACAGTAGAGTTGAGAGACTCAAACTCATATGGTCTGCAACCATATTTTAGCCCCTTAACTACATTATATGCTTTCCTTTTCCCTGCTGCAAACATATTTTCCATGATTTCTATGATTTAGACTATACTAGGTAAGGTACTGAATGGGTGTAGCCAATTTTAATACTCAACCTGTTTTCAAGAAAAGCTTATATTAATTGCCACAGCAAGTTCCTGTGCAAAATTGTTATGTAATATTAACTTCCTTAAGTCTTTGACACCCATATTTTCACATGCTGTGAGTTGTAATTTGGCCTATTTTTCTTGATAAGTTTCTGCAAATTTCTTGGTTGATTTGGCTTTTTATAAAGTCTATTACCTATAGAAAATCCAGATTACAATAGTAATTTAGATGTATGGGCTTTGTATTATAGACTCAAAATGTACACTAAAGATTAACATGCAGAACCTTTTATTTTAATAAATGAGGAAACTAAGGCCCAGAGAAATGCAGACCATACACGGCAGAGCTGAGGTGAAAACCTCTGTCATCTTGTTTTGAGCACAGTGGAGTCATGTCTCAGACAGGCATTAATTAGGTTCTAAATTGGCTAGTAAGGAAAAAAGTAAAAGCTATCATTTATAATCCCATTGAAAGGAATGTCCTGTTTTAGTTTTTATGACATTGAAACATTTGGTTGTTTCTTTGGGGAGCTCCAGTTTATATAGTTGGCCCATCTTTTTGTTCAGCCAGGCTGTCTTTTATTAGAATAGGCCATAACAAATGGCCTTAAAATCTTAGTGCCTTCATGTAATAAAAGTTTATTTTTTGTTTGTGCTTTTGTGCCAAGATTGGATTGGTGGCTGTATTCTGTGTGGACAATTCAGATGAACAGGATTGCTTCCTTCTTGTGGCCATCCCATCTCACTATTTTGTGGTGTCCAGGTCACTGGGGCCTTGCCCTTTTGACAGAGGGAAGAAAAAAGCACAACATAGTAAGGGGATTGTTTCAGAGGTCAGGTCTGGAATTGGCCTTCGTCTCTTCCACTCAGATTACATTGTCCAGAACTCAGTCACATAATTCTATTTACATGCAGTAGGTTTTGGGAAATGGAGTCTTACCATTTATCCAGGAAGATACATAAGTGTATTTGGTCAATATGTAACATTATCTTAGCTAATGCTTACATTTAGGGACTATGTTATACAGCAAAACTAGAGTTTTAGCATTTGAATATCCCTCTGAACTGAGAGATGTTCATACCTTTAAAGGTAAGCCTATGGCAATCGTATTTTCCATCTTAGACTCACTGCAAGGAATACCTATTTTGAGTGGTATATTTATTTTTACTTTTAAGATTCTCCTTCTTAATGAAAAATGTCTATTTTTTCAGTAACTATTGCAGGAAGCATTTGGAACAAAACGTTTTCTTGAAGGTATAAGCCCAGCTCATAAGAGATTAAAAGAACAGTAGCAGAAACACACAAAATAAGCTATCCAAAGCCAAGGAGCTTGTGTTTTCAAAAGAGCTGATTAATGACCAAACCTAGTAGCCACACTTGCCCATTCATTCATGTTCTTATATGTGAAACTCTCTCTACTTGAAAGGAAGACATTAATTCATAATTATTTAGATGTTAGGAAGAAAAAAAATTAAATAGACAAAATCCATACAGATTCAATATAAAGAGAAGGCCCTTGTTGGGTGAAAGTAAAATTATTTGATGATAATTTTACCATCTAAAAGCACAACATTTGTGATGAAATTAAAATGGATTAGGCATAGACTTTAAAAGTAGAGATGATTAAAAAGAGAGATTAGAGGCTATTAGAAGCTTCTCCCTACCCTCAGGTGGACATAGAGAACTGAGGGATAGATCTGCGTACTTTAAATCTGAGAGCTTTGATCATATATAAGATGTTCTTAGTAATTAGATTCTGAGTAGAATTTTGTACATAGGCCTCATGTAATAATCCAAGCTTTCCTTCAACAATCTTACATTGCTAAGTGCAAAGCATAGTTGAATTGAGATTTTCATTAGCCAGCTGTTAAAAATTACTGTATGACTATACATATATATTTTGGATTTTGCTTCCTTTTATGCTTACAGATATTACTGTTTTTATTTTAGAGATTAGAAAAAAACCTGTGGTTCAGAGAATTGAAATGATTTCTAGGTAGTCAGAGAATTAAAAAATAGAAAATTGGGATCAGATATTAGATCTTTTGACTCTCAGTCTAGTTCTCAAATCTTGTATCTACATACTGAAAATGTAGGAATGTCTGTACTTTATTTCTAAATGCTCTTGTTGCATAGTGAATTTTGTGTGATAGTACTTTCCTCATCATGAACTTGAGTCATGAAAACGAACTCTGTTTCCTATCCAATAGATCTGTGGTTATTTGTGCCTAGAAAGTATGCTCAGGAGTTTGCTTTATTCTCTAAGAACTCCAAGGATATTTCTACCTAAGAAAAATGCTGTGGAGTGTAGTAAATAAGTGGACTAAATGACATGTTACTAAATGTCAAATATTTTCACAGTAATCCTATATCATACGTAAAGTACATTTATCAAGATATATAGCCCTGTATGGGACATTTCAGCATTGGTAGTGTAATATTTGTTTGGGGATCCAAAATTGGCACATCTTTTTAGAAATTATGTTCCTTAACTTAAAAGTTCATTGATAGGGATATGGCCAATTGAATGTGCTTCTTTGAATTAGGTAGTAATTAAACAGGTTAATAACAAAATATGAAAATCTACTTGAAACCTTGAGTAATAACAGGACATAAATGTATTTGTACCCTATAGTGCAACTATTTAAATAGACTAAGTAGAAACGGCTTCAAAGAAACCCACTACTGATGAGTATTTGTGTTACAGTGACGAGAGGAAGATTGATGTTTTAGTCGATGATTTTATTGTGTACTCTATTAGTGAAAGTGATTTTTTTGGTCTATATTCCTCTTATGTTTATTTCATTTCTTCTCATACTGGTCATACAGTGAGGAAAAGGGAAGTTTCTCTTTATTTGTGGTGATAAACATTTAATATACAACAAAAGAACTATAATGCAAACAGTACATTTTAAAATGCTGCTGTGTTTCAGCTTTGTGGTACTCCTAATGGATTGCTTTGTTGATCTGATCCAACTGAAAGACGCGTTTCCTTTGTTCACCTCTTCTTTGTCAATCCCTGTTCAATACAGCATGTTTTTGAGGCTCATTTCTCCTTTTAAATAAACTGTGGATGCTTTCATTTCCTCACTTACCTGGAGATAAATAATAAAGAAATAAATTGGAGCGGATATGGAGAGAAATTCTTTGTTGCGGTTTAGAAGTTATGGCATATATTGTCACGACATTTAAAGCTAGGTAGTTTAAAGCTAGTTGATTTTAGGGAAAAAAATTCTACACATTTTAGTTTATCCCCATCCCTTTTATGTAGGAGATTGTCTTCAAGAGAACAGTTTGACCTGTAGTTTCTTTTACTGTTTCCTGGTGTGTTTTTCTTTTCTGTATCTGCCACTTTAAAATCAAGATTCAGATGTTGTACTGTTCTATGTGAATCCAATTTCAGACCGTCTAATATCTGATCTGCTGCTGTAAAATTGAGACAACTGAGTATTTCTTTTAAAGTATGCCAGGCAAATCTGTTGAGCCAAAGAAAAAATTTTCTGAAACTAAACCAAACATTTCTTGGACATATTTGTAGATGAGTTGTGCTTCTCTGTTTTCATTTAAACTGAATGGTCATCCATGTGTGAGGAAATAAATTTGAAAGCTAACTGAATGCTCTGGCCCGTCTTTCCAAGTATCTCCTGCATCATCTGGACTTCAAAATTTATTCCATCACACATGGATGGCTGGGTGCTCCAAATAAAGTTGGCAAGAGGCGATTCTTTTATGTTTGTGCTAATCTCAACTCACTGAGAAAGCAACTGCTTTTTTGTAGAGTATTATTGCACTTATAAACTTCTGATTTCAGCAATTTCTTCTTTACTTTCAAGTTCTTGTCCAGGTACTTCCTAATAGATAACAGTTACTTTCCTTCATGACTCAGCTGATCATTCATTTGCTTATTCTATCAGATTACATTAGGGAGAAAGTGAAATTTTGACATGTTCACCAACAAAATAACTTCAGAAATATTATGCTTGAAGACTTATCTTTACTCTGCCCCCAACATGCGCACGTGTACACACACACACACACGTGTGCACACACAGTCTGGAATGCTAGCACTGGGTGGCTTAAAAAAAACTTTTGTTTTTTGTTTTTACTATCCAAGTAGGACACTAACAAACTATTAAACTTGCTCATACCAATTAGCAAGTTATGTTTGGAAAATGCCTATAGAATTAGTACAATGCTGATTGTTCATCCTCCTTTTTTTTCCCTCAAATTTTTATATAAATTCTAGTTACTTAACATACAGCACAATATTGGTTTCAGGAGTAGAATTCAGTGTTCACTTACAGAGAATACCCAGTGCTCATCACAAAGGCCTTCCTTAATACCCATCACCCATTTAGCCCTGTCCTCCACCCACCTCTCCTCCAGCAACCTTCAGTTTGTTCTCTATAGTTAGTCTCTGATGGTATGCCTCCTTCTCTGTTTTCATCTTATTTTATTTTTCCTTCCCTTCCCCTGTGTTCATCTGTTATGTTCCTTAAATTCCATATATGAGTGAAATCACGTGAGATCTTTCTCTGACTTATTTCGCTTAGCATAATACACCCTACCTCCATCCACATTGTTGCAAATGGCAAGAATGTGTTTTTGATCACTGAGTAATATTCCAATTGTGTGTGTGTGTGTGTGTGTGTGTGTGTGTGTGTATACACACACACACACACACACACACACAACCAGTTTTTCTTTATCCAATAGTATATGGACATTTGGGCTTTTTCCATAATTTGGCTATTGTTGATAGTGCTGCCACAAACATTGGGGTGTATGTGCCCCTTCGAATCAGTATTTTTGTGATTTGAAAATACGTAATAGTGCAATAGCTGGGTTATAGAACAGCTCTATCTTAACTTTCTGTGGAATCTCCTCACTGTTTTCCAGAGTGGATGCCCAGGTTGGCATTCCCACCAGCAGTGGAAGAAGGTTCCCATTTCTCCACATCACTGTCAGCTTAAGTTGTTAACGAGGTTGTTAATGTTAGCCATTCTGACAGGTATAAGGTGGTATCTCATTGTGGTTTAGATTCGTATTTCCCTGATGATGAGTGATGTTGAGCATCTTTTCATGTGTCTGTTAGCCATTTGCATGTCTTTGGAGAAATGTCAGTTCCTATCTTCTGCCTATTTTTTTTTACCTGGTTTATTTATTTTTGGATGTTATTAATTCTCTTTTTAAAAGAACATTTTCATTCTGGTAAGAACATTTTACATAAAATTTACCCTATTTATTTATTAACTTGCTTTATATTTTATTTCTTTAAGTTGACATCCAAATTAGTTAGCATAAAGTGTAACAATGACTTCAGGAGGAGATTCCTTAGTACCCCTTCCCCATTTAGCCCATCCCCCCTCCCATACCCACTCTAGTAACCCTCTGTTTGTTCTCCATATTTATGAGTCTCTTATGTTTTGTCCCCTTCCCTGTTTTTATATTATTTTTGTTTCTTGTCCCTTATGTTCACCTGTTTTGTCTCTTAAAGTCCTCATATGAGTGAAGTCATATGATTTTTGTCTCTCTCTGACTAATTTCACTTAGCATAATAACCTCCAGTTCCAACCACATAGTTGGAAATGGCAAGATTTCATTCTTTTTGATTGCCGAGTAATATTCCATTGCATATATATACACCACTTCTTATTTAACCATTCATCCATCGATGGACATCTGGGCTCTTTCCATACTTCAGCTATTGTTGCTAGTGCTGCTATAAACATGGGGGTGCATGTGCCCCTTTGAAACAGCACACCTGTATCCCATGGATAAATGCCTAGTAGTGCCATTGCTGGGTTGTAGGGTAGTTCTATTTTTAGTTATTTGAGGAACCTCCATACTGTTTTCCAGAGTGGCTGCACTAGCTTGCATTCCCACCAACAATGCAAAAGAGATCCTCTTTCTCCGCATCCTCGCCAACATCTGTTGTTGCCTGAGGTGCTAATGTTAGCCATTCTGACAGGTGTAAGGTTACCACCTCACATTGTGGTTTTGATTTGTATTTCCCTGATGATGAATGATGTTGAGCATTTTTTCATGTGTCGGTTGGCCATCTGGATGTCTTCTTTGGAAAAGTGTCTATTCATGTCTTTTGCCCATTTTTTCACTGGATTATTTGTTTTTTGGGTGTTGAGTTTGAGAAGTTGTTTATAGATTTTGGATACTAACCCTTTATCTGATATGTGATTTGCAACTATATTCTCCCATTCTGTTGGTTGCCTTTTAGTTTTGCTGATTGTTTCCTTCGCTGTGCAGAAGCTTTTTATTTTGATGAGGTCCCAGTAGTTCATTTTTGCTTTTGTTTCCCTTGCCTCTGGAGACATGTTGAGTAAGAAGTTGCTGTGGCCAAGATCAAAGAGGTTTTTGCCTGCTTTCTCCTCAAGGATTTTGATGGCTTCCTGTCTTACATTGAGGCCTTTCATCCATCTTGAGTTTATTTTTGTGTATGGTGTAAGAAAGTGGTCCAGGTTCATTCTTCTGCATGTTGCTGTCCAGTTTTCCCAGCACCGCTTGCTGAAGAGACTGTCTTTATTCCATTAGATATTCTTTCCTGCTTTGTCAAAGACTAGTTGGCTATACATTTATGGGTCATTTTCTGGGTTCTCTATTCTGTTCCATTGATCTGAGTGTCTTTTCTTGTGCCAGTACAATACTGTCTTGATGATTACAGCTTTGTAGTATAGCTTGAAGTCCGGGATTGTGATGCCTCCTGCTTTGGTTTTCTTTTTCAAGATCACTTTGGTTATTCGGGGTCTTTTCTGGTTCCATACAAATTTTAGGATTGTTTGTTCTAGCTCTGTGAGGAATGCTGGTGTTATTTTAACAGGGATTGCATTGAATATGTAGACTGCTTTGGGTAGTATAGAAATTTTAAAATTATTTGTTCTTCCTATCCAGGAGCATGGAATCTTTTTCCATTTTTTTTTGTGTGTATCTTCTTCAATTTCCTTCATAAGCTTTCTATAGTTTTCAGTGTATATATTTTTCACCTCTTTGGTTAGATTTATTCCTAGGTATTTTATGGTTTTTGGTGCAACTATAAATGGGATCGATTCCTTGATTTCTCTTTCTGTCGCTTCATTGTTGGTGTATAGAAATGCAACCAATTGCTGTGCATTGGTTTTATACCCTGCAACTTTGCTGAATTCATTAATCAATTCTAGCAGTTTGTGGTGGAACATTTTGGGTTTTCCATATAGAGTACCATGTCATCTGTGAAGAGTGAAAGTTTGACCTCCTCCTGGCTGATTTATTGCCTTTTATTTATTTGTGTTGTCTGATTGCAGAGGCTAAGACTGCCAATACTATGTTGAATAACAGTGGCGAGAGTGGACATCCCTGTCTTGTTCCTGACCTTAGGGGGAAAGCTCTCAGTTTTTCCCCATTGAGGATGATGTTAGCGTTGGGTCATTCATATATGGCTTTTATGATCTCGAGGTATGATCCTTCTATCCCTACTTTCTTGAGGGTTTTTATCAAGAAAGGATGCTGTGTTTTGTCAAATGCTTTCCCTGCATCTATTGAGAGGATCATATGGTTCCTGTCCTTTGTTTTATTGATGTCATGAATCACACTGATTGTTTTGCAGATATTGAACCAGCCCTGCATCCCAGGTATAAATCCTGTATGGTCTTGGTGAATAATTTTTTTAATGTATTGTAGGATCCAGTTGGCCAATATCTTGTTGAGGATTTTTGCATCCATGTTCATCAGGGAAATTGGTCTATAGTTCTCCTTTTTAGTGGGGTCTCTGTCTGGTTTTGGTATCAAGGTAATGCTGGTTTCACAGAAAGAGTTTGGAAGTTTTCCTTCCATTTCTATTTTTTGGAACAGCTTCAAGAGAGTAGGTGTGAACTCTTCCTTAAATGTTTGGTAGAATTCCCCTGGAAAGCCATCTGGCCCCGGACTCTTGTTTTTTGGCAGGTTTTTCATTACTAATTCAATTTCCTTACTGGTTATGGGTCTGTTCAAATTTCCTATTTCTTTCTGTTTCAGTTTTGGTAGTGTATATATTTCCAGGAATTTGTCCATTTCTTCCAGATTGCCCATTTTATTGGCATATAATTGCTCATAATATTCTCTTATTATTGTTTTCATTTGTGCTGTGATGGTTGGTTGTGATCTCTCCTCTTTCATTTTGTGTTTTATTTATTTATTTATTTATTTATTTATTTATTTATTTAATATATGAAATTTATTGTCACATTGGTTTCCATACAACACCTGGTGCTTATCCCAAAAGATGCCCTCTTCAATACCCATCACCTACCCTCCCCTACCTACCACCCCCCCCCCCCCCCATCAACCCTCAGTTTGTTCTCAGTTTTTAAGAGTCTCTTATGCTTTGGCTCTCTCCCACTCTAACCTCTTTTTTTTTTTTTCTTCCCCTCCCCCATGGGTTTCTGTTAATTTTCCTCTTTCAGTCTTGATTTTATTTATTTGGGTCCTTTCTTTTTTCTTTTTGATCAAACTGGCTAGTGGTTTATCAATTTTGTTAATTCTTTCAAAGAACCAACTTCTGGTTTCATTTATCTGTTCTACTTTTTTTTTTTTTTTTTGGTTTTGATAGCTTTAATTCATGCTCTAATTTTTGTTATTTCCTGTCTTCTGCTGGTTTTGGGTTTTATGTGCTGCTGTTTTTCCAGCTCCTTAAGGCATAAGCTTAGGTTGTGTATCTGAGATCTTTATCCTTCTTAAGAAGGCCTGGGATGCTATATACTTTCCTCTTATGACTGCTTTTGCTGCATCTCAGAGGTTTGGGGTTGTGATGTTATCATTTTCATTGACTTGCATATACTTTTTAATTTCCTCTTTAGCTTCTTAGTTAGACCATTCATTCTTTAGGAAGATATTCTTCAGCCTCCAAGTATTAACCTTCCCAAATTTTTTTCTTGTGGTTGATTTTGAGTTTCATAGCATTGTGGTCTGAAAATATGCATGGTATGATCTCAATCTTTTTGTACTTGTTGAGTGCTGATTTGTGTCCCAGTATATGGTCTATTCTGGAGAATGTTCCATGTGCACTTGAGAAGAATGTATATTCTGCTTTAGGATGAAATGTTCTGAATATATCTGTTAAGTCCATCTGGTCCAGTGTGTCATTCAAAGCCATTGTTTCCTTGTTGATTTTTTTGATTAGATGATCTGTCCATTGCTGTGAGTGGGGTGTTGAAGTCTCCTACTATTATGGTATTACTATCAATGAGTGTCTTTATGTTTGTGATTAATTGATTTATATATTCGGGTGCTTTCACATTTGGAGCATAAATGTTTACAATTGTTAGGCCTTGTTGGTGGATAGACCCCTTGATTATGATATAATGGCCTTCTGCATCCCTTGATACAGTCTTTATTTTAAAGTCTAGATTGTCTGATATAAGTATGGTTACTCTGGCTTTCTTTTGTTGATCATTAGCATGATAGATGGTTCTCCATCCCCTTACTTGCAATCTGAAGGTGTCTTTAGGTCTAAAGTGGGTCTCTTGTAAACAGCATATGGATAGATCTTGTTTTGTTATCCATTCTGTTACCCTATGTCTTTTGATTGGAGCATTGAGTCCACTGACATTTAGAGTGAGTACTGAAAGATATGAATTTATTGCCATTATGATGCTTGTAGAGTTGGAGTTTCTGGTGGTGTTCTCTGGTCCTTCCTAATCTTTTGTTGCTTTTGGTATTTATTTATCTTTGTACATATATTTTCATCTTTTCTCCCTTCAGAAAGTCCCCCTAAAATTTCTTACAGGGTGGTTTAGTGGTCACAAACTCCTTTAATTTTTTTTTGTTTGGGAAACTTTTTATCTTTCCTTCTATTTTGAATGACAGCCTTGCTGGATAAAGAATTCTTGGCTGCATGTTTTTCTGAGTCAGCACACTGAACATATCCTGCTACTCCTTTCTGGCCTGTCACGTTTCTGTGGATAGGTCTGCTGCAAACCTGATCTGTCTTCCCTTGTATGTTAGGGACTTCTTTTCCCTTGCTGCTTTCATGATTCTCTCCTTGCCTGAGTATTTTGTGAATTTCACTATGATATGCCTTGATAGTTGGTTTTTGTTTAATCTAATGGGGGTCCTCTGTGCTTCCTGGATTTTGATGTCTGTGTCTTTCACCAGGTTAGGAAAGTTTTCTGCTATGATTTGCTCACATAACCCTTCTACCCCTGTTTCTCTCTCTTCCTCTTCTTGGACTCCTATGATTCTGATGTTGTTCCTTTTTAACGAGTCATTGATTTCTCTAATTCTTAAGTCATGCCCTTTTGTCTTCATCTCCCTCTGTTTTTCTGCTTCATTTTTTTCTCTACAAGAATGTCCTCCATATCACTGATTCTCTGTTCTGCCTCATCCATCCTTGCCACCGCAGCATCCATCCGTGATTGAAGCTCAGGTATAGCATTTTTAATTTCATTCTGACTAGTTTTTCTTCTTTTATCTCTCCAGAAAGGGATTCTAACCTATTTTCGATCCCAGCTAATATTCTTATTATTGTGATTCTAAATTCTGGTTGAGACATCTTGCTTGTATCTGTTTTGGTTAAATCCCTGGCTGTCGTTTCTTCATGCTCTCTCTTTTGGGGTGAATTCCTTCATTTTGTCATTTTGAAGGGAGAAAAGGAATTAATGAGGTAGAAAAATTAAAATTAAAAAACATTAAAATTAAAAAAATATTAAAATTAACACACACACACAATCTAATAAATGATGCTAGATTCTAGGTGTGTTTTGGTCTGAGTGTTGAAAATGTTTTGACAGATTAGAGAAAAAAAGGGGCAGGGGAAGGAAATTGGTTGAAAATTTGAAAAAATGAATACACTGAAGTAGACTAAAATGTGATGATTGGAGTAAAATAGAATTTGAAAAAATTTACCCAAAAGTTAAGAATATGGTAGGAAAAAAAATTAAAGAAAAATATTTTTAATGAAAATAAAAATAATTTCTTTCTCTTTCTGTATTCAAGAAAGAGAAAATAAACAAAAAAGAAAAAAAGAGGAAAAAACAAATTGTTTGAAAATTTGAAAGAGTGAATACACTGTAGTAGACCAAAATAAAATGATGGAGGTAAAATAGACTTTGAAAAAATTTACAAAAAAGTAAAAAATATAGCAAAAAAATTAAAAATATTTTAATAGAAATTGAAAGTAAAAATGACGTTTTTCACTTTCTGCATTCAATAAAAAAGTGAAAAAGAGAAAAAAAGAAAAAAAACAAGGAAATCGTTGGAAAATTTGAAAAGGTGAATACACTGAAGTAGACTAAAATAGAATGATCGAAATAAGATAGAATTTGAAAATATTTACACAAAATAAAAACAGAGTAATAACAATTAAAAATATTTTTAATAAAAATTGAAAATAAAAATGAATTTTTTATCTTTCTGTATTCAAGAAAATGAAAAGTGTAAAAGAGAAAAAAAATCTAATAGATGGACCTGCTAACAGATTGAAGTAGGACTGAGTGAAGTTACATTTTCCCCTAGAAGTCAGTCTATGTAGCACTTTATATATAGTCCATAAACTAAGCCCCCCGTGAGACTTGTGTTCTTGAAGAGCAATGTTGGCCCAGTTGGGTGGGGCTAAGTGTAACGTCTCCGTTCTCCACTAGATGGCGCTGCTAGCATACTGGGGTGGATTATTGTGGCGCTTGTAGGTGTGTATGCACATGCACGGGAGGGGTAAAAATGGCACCACCCAGCTACCCAGTCTGTTCTCCTGGATCAGCAATCCGACACCGGTCCTCTGTCTTCAGCTTTTGTGCACTCCCCACTTTTTCACTGTCCATGACCAGGCCCCGGGCAGTACATCTCTCCTGAGTTTTGTTTCCGATGTGGCTGTTTTCCCTGGCCCTTACTTCTGAAGGACTGTGGCTTTGACTCATTCTGTCCCTCTGTGGGAGGGTCTCACCGAGCAATGGTCGAATGCTGGCTACACCCAGGAACGCCTGCTGGACCCTGCTGCTGCTGGTGCCCAGAGACTGTGGCCAGGTGCCAGCCTGCCCAAGAAAAATTTCATGAGATAGTGTAGCAGCAGCTTTTCAGGGATTATGGAAAGTCACAACACACATCTGGTACCAGGCTTCACCCTTAAAGACCTTGTTCCAGCACCAGTGAATGTGGCCGTTTTTTGGGGTCTGCTGGGACCCAGGTGGCTTCAACAGTCTCTACCAAATGTCCTTCCAGCAGTGGAACCACTTTTCCTCGTGTGGCTTGAGAACCTCCCAGACCCTACTCTGTTCCTGGGGATTCACCCTTCCCACCAGAGCACCTCCAGGTATGGAGCTGCGGAGTTGCTGCCTTTGTGCTCCCCTTGTTTAAATTCTTAATGGAATTTAAACCCTCTCCTTTCTCCTTTCTCCCTTTTTAGTTTAGTTCCTGTGGCTGTTTACAATTTTCCACTTTCTCTTCAGCTGCTTTTGGGGAGGGGTGCTTTTCCTGTATCTCCCGCCCCCCCCCAGTCTCTGTCCTTTCCCCACCTGCAGAGGTGGCTCTCTGTCTGCCACTGGCTTCTCTCTCCCCAAGTTCACCTCTCCGCACCGCGTACCTGCTGAATTCTGTGGTCCAGGTTGTGCAGATTGTTGTGTTAATCCTCCAATCAGTTTTCTAGGTGTGTTGGATGTTTTATTGTTGGTCTGGCTGTATTTCACGGATGCGGGACACACAAAAAAACTTCCATGCTGTTCTGCCATCTTGGCTCCTCCCCTAAAATTTACCCTCTTAACAAATTAAGTATGTAATACATTAGTGTTGACTATAGGTACAGTGTTGTACAGCAGATATCTAGGGTTTATTCATCTAGCTTAACTGAATTTGTATGTCTATTGATTAGTACCTTCCTACTTGTCCTTTACCTCAGCCCCTGAAGACCCCCCATTCCATGCTTGGATTCTATGAATTTGACTGTTTTGTATTATACCTCACATAAGTGGAATCATGTAGTATTTGTCTTTCTGTGATTGGTTTGTGTCCCTTAGCATATCCTCAAGGTTCACCAAAACATGGCATATACAAACAGTGGAACATTACTCAGCCTTAAAAAAGGAAATTCCTCAATATGTGACAACATGGTGCACAGTCTTTATTTAGAAATATTTATACATTATATATTCATTTGTATGTGTTGTGCCTTTTATTGTTAAGTAAAGGCTGTGGGAAAAGCACATATTGAACTGAATTGACCCACTTCAGTGTAGTGTGGGGTTTTCCCCTTGTAATTATATTGAATGATGGAAGGGAGCTTCTTAGGTTAAACATGGAGAAATGTACATTTCTTATAACTTGAGATTTGGCATATCATGGCATTTCCTCTGAAGTTAAAACTATTAAAAAATATATGGTCAAGTTTACAAAGATAGAAATAATTAGTTTTAATAAATAAAACCTGCATCTTAAAAGATTGCATGTAGTGGTTTTCAGTTACTGAATGAATAGGTATATTTACACAAAAAGAGGATATAAAATACATGGTATAAAAAAGAACAACTTTCCAGTGAGAAATAATTTAGCAAAAACTAGTTGCAATAATAGATTGTCTAACCTCATGTTAAATTAGTTTTAAGAAGTAAATCTCAGTGCACCTTTGAACTGGATGTAATTCTAATTAACCTTGATGCTTTAAAAAGTCTGATTTATCATAAATCTGTCTTCCCAAATATGAGTCAAGACCTTTCAGCATTTTGCATAGTGGCCACAAAAGTTGCCATAGAAATGACTGAGTATGCTCAAAACATTTTGGTCCCACCATTGGATTTCTTCCAAGTAGGTTTGTAAAAATATTGCAAGAAGGTCAGTTATGATGATGAATTTCTATTTGTAGCATCAATAAAAACATGGCATTCTATTGGTGCACGTTTTTTTCCCACGAATCTCTGTACTATGGTTCAATGGTTTCTATATTTTTTGAACATTTTTCTAAGAGCTTCAAGAGGCCATGTGAAAGTAACATTATGGTTTATAACACTGAAAAATCAAAAGGTAAAGGAAATTGACTTAAAATCTTAAAATTCAATCTCCTAGCTAGGAAATGAAAGCATGTTTCCTATCGTGAAGCTAAGATACCACAATTTTATAGTGTTAGAATTCTGGTGATGGGATGGGGTGTGGGGAGGATTTAAGGAAAGAGGGTAAGAGTGTTCTTTTTCATTTTGAAAATTTTAAACTACAATGTTCATAATTTTGAAAATCTCAAAATTTTCAGACAAGCTGCAAGTATAGCACAAGGAACTCCTTTCCCCCTGAACCATTTGAGACTAGGTTGCTAACATGATGTCACATCCTTCCTTAATATTTCAGTATTTCCAGGGTGCCTGGGTGGCTCAGTTGGTTAAGTGTCGGACTTCAGGTCATGATCTTATGGTTCATGGGTTTGAACCCCACACCAGGCTCTGTGCTGACAGCTTAGAGACTGCTTTGGATTCTGTGTCTCCCCCTCTCTCTGCTCCTCCCCTGCTTGGGCATGTGTGCCCTCTCTAGCATTCTCTCTCTCTCTCTCTCTCTCTCTCTCTCTCAAAAATAAATAAACATTAAACATTTTTTTAAAAAGTATTTCAGTATTTCCTATGAAGACATTTGCCCACAAAGTGTAATAAAGCCATCAAAATCAATATACGAGGATTGATACATGATGCCACTTAGTTGTCAGACCCTGTTCAAGTTTAAGTAGTCATCCCAAGTGTCCCTTTTATAAGAAAATGATGCAGTCCAGAATCACATTTATCACGTGGTCTTCTCTTTCTCTCTGGAACAGTCTCTCAGCCTTTCTTTGACTTTCTTGACCTTGATGCTTTTGAAGTGTACATCATTATTTTGTAGAATGTCCTGCAAATTTGGGTTTGTCTGACTTTTATATAATTAGATTAAGGTTATGCATTTTGGCAGGAACATGTTAGAAGTGATACTGTATTCCTACTGCATCTATCAGGGGGATGTACAATTTCCATTTGTCCGATTACTGATGATGTTTACGTTGGTCATTTGATTCCAGTGATGTCTGCTTTGATTCTCCTCCATAAAATCCTACTTTCTCCCCTTTGTAATTATTATATATTTTGTAGGAAAGTACTTTGAAACTATATAAATATTCTATTTGTCATCAAACTCCAATTTATTCATTAACTTATCAATATGAATGGCTTCCTGTTTTGTCTAATGGTTTATAATGTTATCATTTATTTTGAAGCAAAAATTGATCTAATTTGGCCTGTAGGTCCTCCTTCAAATTGATTTTTTTTTTTGGGTCTTATTGACATGTTCCCTTATTTGTTGGAACCCTTTTCTGCTTTTTGGCACAACACAATGGTCCTTTGGTATTTTTTTATACTCCAGCCTTGAGATCAGTCTTCTGTCTGAGGAGAACTGATAATACTCTTAATGGAAAATGGTGTTTAAATATGAATATGTTTATTGCTTTTGGGGTCTCATTGCTCACAGAGCTAGATAGAGAAAAATTAACACACACATGCGTATACATATGCACACAAACATACACACACACATTTACATCTATGTTTCTCTATACATGACTATATATTAAAAGCCATGAGTTCCCACCAGTATATCCAAGTCCAACTTCACAGCACAGAGTTCATTCTGAAATTTTCCTTTTCCATGCTTGAAACATCCATACTTTTCCTTTTCCATACTTTCTCAAAAATGAGAAACTTTCATTATGTTGAATATTTGACTTATTTCATCAACCTTGTATGTATTCCATCAATTTAACCACTACACCTTCACTTAGAAGCCCTCCTTACCTGGTTCTGACCCCAGGGATGTCCCTGGAGGAGTCTGTCCCCAACCAGCTTGGACTCTGACACTTACCAACAGTTTGCCCCTCTTACTTTAATTGAATTCCTTCCTCATCCCATTTTGGCTCTGACACCATAAATTTGTTCACACTGACTGGTGTGGATGCACTCCTCATTCTGCTTCATCTCCAAAACTCATTGCTGAGCTGCCTTCCTATGCAGAAACCTTGATTTGCTCTTTCTGGGCTCTGTTAGTCCTGCCCAGAGCCTCTGAGTAGGTAGATGACCTGTTGACAGTCTTGAACTCTGCACTGTACTTCAAGTCAGTCTGGTTGTGTTCCTCTCCCCTTGCCCAGGGTGGATGTCTCCTTTGCTTGACCCCATCTGTTGACCTGGCCTTAGGTTGTCATGAAGGGAAGAAAGAAGAAGAAGAGGTTTGCATCGTTTCTAAATTCTTTCTTGTGTTTAATGTGTTTCACTTCCCAACCAGAAGCCTCACAATATTTCTGAGAAATCAAGCAGCAGAATCTTCTACTATGTGCTGTAAGTTAGTGCTTTTAATATAATCAGTAAATCATTTGTAAAGAAACCCTAAATGAAATAGTTCCCATGGTATCAGGTACCAACTGGTGCCTTGGGAGTGATGTGTGAATATTATACAGTTTATATCAAATACAAACTTGATTTTTGACTAATTGTCTTTTGATCTCAAACAATTTAACTGTCCTCATGCCAAGTCACATATCTCAACAAATGTACTAGGAGCAGAATTTGAGGGGAAAAAATTCAAAATCATTGAAATGAATACCATAATACATTTAGTTCCTTACGATTTTATAGAACTCCCTAAGAGACTAGAATGTACAGCTTTTATCCTAGTTTTTTTCATAATTGTGAATTTGAATTTGTCCACTGAATTTAATATTAAAATTAAAAAGACTTTTTAAAAAAGTTAAAGCTGTGGAAGAAAAGGTAACTTAAAAAGAACTGACAATAAAAGCAACCCCCCATGTCACACAAACAAGTTTTAATGAGTGTTAGATGAATCTCAGTTGAAAATGTCATCGCTAGTCATTAGTTTCTTTACAGTTTTGATGTTGTATTTGTGCATTCATGAGTATACTTCCAGTTATTTGATCATGGCTATTGTGTTTCATGTATCTGAAGTTTAAAATAAAATGAAGACCAAGGTCAACTTAACTGACAATGAATCTCGGAGTCACCATAGTAACTTTGGCCATATGATAGATAGCATTTAAAGTGTTTATGATTTCCTTCTGGGGTACCCTATGTTTTCACATTTGCCTCTTCTGTGTCTAAAGACATGTTGAAAAAAATCTTTGTTTTCATTTTCATGAAAATAAAATAAAAACAGATTGTCACTTTAAGATGTTACTGTACTCCGGTTAACTGTAAAATGTCATGTTTTTTGTTTCTTTCAATAATTCCAATTTCTAAGATCCATTCATACACAGCATGCATTTGGTTGTGTCCTTGTGATAGGAGATTATCTGGATTATATAATTATAGATTCTGGTTGCTTTGGCAACAAAATGCTTGCTTTAAATTTAGAAACTCATTTATTTTCTGCCACTTTATTCTTTACCATTAAGAAGACAGGCTGTTTTCTGTTAAAAAAAAAAAAAAGAAAAAGATACTATTCTAATGGGTGAATTTTCAAGATTTGCTCTTTTTTTGCAGTTGAAACCAAGGGAGAAGGAATAGCCAATGTAACAGAAATTAGAAGATATATATGCATTTGTGTGTGTGTGTGTGTGTGTGTGTGTGTGTGTGTGTGTGTGTGGTATGTATGTAAGTAAGTAGAGGGAGAAACTAAATACTTAAGTTTTGGAGCACATGAAAATGCAATCAGTGTCACTTATTACATTCATTTTAACAAGGTAGAGCTTTAAAATGTAGAGAACTGGTCTAGAGGGGCTCTGCCAGTGTTTCCCTAAAAGAAGTAGTTTGTCTTTCCAGGAGTAACCCACTTCTGAAAGCACAGTTTTTAAATGGTTTAAAACCTAGTCTTGTGTAAATAGATAAGCAGCACGGGTTAAAGATTTATGTAGCTCATTAATTAGATAACAAGCAGAACAGCCAGATCTATTTGAAGGGATTGTAAGGAAGGGGGATATATAGTCAGAGGAATAGAATGATGATATAAGGCTTATGTCCCATAGGACATAACTTTGGGGTTGCTTTCTCTACCAGGCAAGGAAGAGAGATCACCTCTTATCAGTTTTATATGAATGAACCCCTGACTTTATAGGTTTGTAAAATGCTTAGGTGTGAGCTACTTATGGATAGTAGGTCATACAAAGTTACATTTCTTAAGGGGAACAAAAGTAATAAGGTGGGATTATTTCAAGGTGCTCTTATATTAAAATATCACCATTCTCATTATTCTATCTTATTTCCAACTTTGGGATAATTTTTGCTCCCACATTTCTACCCTTTAATGCTTTCAAATAGAAAATGTAGTTGAATGTATCACTTGAAGAAATAAAGTTATTAAAACAAAAGAAATAATGTTGAGCTCCTCAGATTCTTTGGAGGACCTCTGACATATTGGAGAACAAAAGTATTCTCATGTCATAAAATGAACAGATTCTACTTTATCCTCACTTTCTAAGACTTCTTTTGCAGAGCCTCTTAGATGGGTTTTTTTGGTTACTGTATAATTAGAGAATTTGAGTATAAAATCTGGAAGGGATGTTAGTAGGCATACTTTCATTTTTGGTACAGTGGAGAGAACCGGAGATCAGGATGTTGCAACTTGCCTAAGATCTCATTGCAAGTTAATGACTCAATGGCTCTCTCCTAATAAGTTGCAATACACCTTTCTTCTGTTAACCCATTTACCGACCTGAAGAGTACGTAAATGTACCAGAGCATTTGCTCAAAGCCTGGGAAAAAGAATATAAGTACATCTCCTAGGGAACTTACAAAGTAGTTGAGTGTAAGCACAATCTTAGAATAGCCTAGAATAGGTGCAGTGTGTAGCATTGACATCCAAATTTGAATTGGCTCCTCCCAGAGGTTTCTACAGAGCATTGTGGATTTCTTACCAAAAACTTATGATCACCTAAATCTTTTTTCACTGTGCCTTCAAAAGAGGAACTTTTCCTGGGCATATCAGAATAATAAAAAAAATAGTAATTCCAAGAATGACTGAAGATGACAAGTTGGGTTTCTTGTATCCACCTGTTGCAAGTAAGGATGGTTGGTAGAAAGCATAAAGACTAAGTGCATTCTAATGGGACAAAGTTTGCAAAGTTAAAGTTATTATTTTTAGAAAAAAAGAATTAAATATTTTAGCTCTCAAATGTTAGATGAGAGATCAATGGCAAGGTACTATTTCAAAATCCTCCAACTTCAAAATCCTCCAACTCTAGATTAAAATGTATTCAATTAGGAATGAGATCGTGCATCTGTGTTACATGATGCATGTGCTCAAAAGCAGGTAGAAATTGTAATGAAGAAGTATATGTCCAAGAAATGTCACAATACTATATATATAATCGACAGGAAATTCCAACTCAGTTATCGCTGGGCTCCTCCGTCTCCCCTTCTGCAAGTGGTCTTACAAATTTCAAGTCTTAGAAAGACTGGGAAGATCTAATTCAGAGTTGAGGTATTTCAGTCACTGTGGATTTGGAGGTCATATTGTCTAAGCCCATGCGGTGTCTCGAAGGCAACTTTTGTTGAGGCTGAGTACTTTGATACCTGGCATCCAGACTCGCTAGATTTGTTGAACAGACATTTCCTTCTGAGATACTGCAGTTCTCCTCTCTGGGAAGGCAGAAAGCTTTGGTAATGACACTTTCAAAACCCTGAAACCATCTCCCCTCTGTAGCGTAGGAGCTTATGTCTGACACTTCTTTTCACCTCAGGTACTTTCCTGTCTTTCTTCCTCATAGGAAAATTTGACACATTTTCTTAAAAAACCTACATTTTCAGAAACAAAAGAACAGAGCTTGTTCTTCAGACAACTACAATGTTGAAACCCAGCTAACTTTTTTTTAATGGAAGTGATGGGAAAAATCCAAGGAGAATAAACACAAGTAATAACTCAACAAATTATCCTCTCATAATAACTGTAAAAAATTATATATGATTCAGGAAATGTTTTATGGCAAAGAACACAGAGTATTGATGTTGCTATACTATAGTGCAGATATTACAGATTCATTTTCAATAATAATGTAAATTAGTAATACCCAAATAATTCAGAAATTGGGTTATGCTACCATCAAAATATCATTCCACATGGAGGAAAACTTAAGTATTTAACTTTCTTCTGGCTGCTGTATCTCTGTATGGTTTCCCGATATTTATCTTATTTATTGAGCATGATTTTGTTATGACCGTGATAAAATGGTAAAAATGGTTTGACTTCATATTACTGACTTAAGCCTTCTGGGTCTCATCATTGTCTCAGAAAATCAGCATATTTCTGTGCTTGAGATGTGGGAAGGAAATGCAAATCTTAAAATTTATGGGTAATTTTTATTCTATCTGTCTTGGTTAGAGGGACTTTCCAGGTGTATCCAAGAGAATCCCTCAAAGTCTCTTGAAGCAACACAATGTTGTTTGGTTCTCGTTCTGTTTTTTTAAACTTTCATTCATATGTGACAGAATAGACTTCTTCTGGCTTTGTCAGCCCTCTTTTCACATCTTTCCTTACCAGATGCAGGAAGCAGAGATCATTCTGACCTGTTGCCTTTATCTTTCCCAAGGCTGCTTGCAAAACCATCATGTTTTACTGCTTGTATCCACCTCACTTCTTTCTATACTCCATCTTTACATAAATTCTTAAAACAAGTTTGTAGGTCAGTTTTTAATTTGTTGCAACATGAAAACTGGGTGACAAAGAACTTAATGCCTAATATTCACGTCCTTCATAATTTCTGCACGTGAACGCCCAGAGGAATAAACCAGTTGTCATTCTATGTGTTACTAATCAGATCATCAGCACCTCTCTAGTGTGATAAATATATGTATAAAATAGTCTTGGGATATTTTAGCAATATTACTGGACAACTGGGGAAAATTGTGTTTCTATTGTGAAATCATTTTGCATAAGCATTGAGTTTCCTTTGTCTTGAAAATACTTAGTTTCTCTACGTGGTGGAATGTCCTTTTCATGGTCCATGTTTAATAAACTCTACAGAGATGTTCTAATTATAGTGGAATTAAGGAGCTGATCTGCACCAATTCACATTTAGACCTGTGCTAAGCTCTTCATTTTCTTCATCAGAATCAGACTTCTTATTTTAACTGAATTTATTAGGTACCTTGATTTTCAGCCTCACCTTTCAATTTCTTTTTTAAGGAGTTTATTTACTCTATATTGCTTCCAAAAACAGTTCTTAGAGTTTTTGCCTTCTCTACCTTTCCACATCTGCATCTTCTTCATTTCTACCTACTGAAGTCTTACCCCTCATTCATGGTTCAGTTTTAGTTCTGCTTTCTTGAGGCAGGCACCTCAGTATCTAGCTGGGATATGCTCCATCCTCTTTGAATTCTTACAGCATTTTGGTTTCTCTTTTATGCTCACTTGATTTGAAGTTCTTGAAAAGAAGTAATATCGTCCTTATTAGATTCTAAGAGACGTGGTGAGCAAGACCCTCTATTGTATATTTTGGAACAGATTCTATTCCAGTTTGATGAATATGACAGTCATTAAATAGTCGTTTGTTGAATTAATGGTAAAGACTACATATAGCTACTGCCTTCAAGGTTATTTGTAGTCTAACAGTAGACCCAAATACATAGTCAAAACAAAGATAAATAAAAGTGTGTTGAAGACTAATCATTACAAATAAACTTTCTCCTCTTTCTTGCTGTGGCTGCGTTTCCCACTTACCTATATTCTCTTGACTCTGACCTCTTTCTCATTCTTCCCATCTTAGGCAAGAAGTATGACAAGAAGAACAAGGATGAAGAGTAAATGTCTCAGATCAACTAGGATTTTCCTACTTGCTGGTCTCTTGCAACAAGCTACTTACATAATCTACATTTCTCACTCCTACTTTTCTTGACCTTTAATTGCTATTACTCATTTCCTCCTTGATAGACATTATTAATCTTCATTTCCTTTTTGACAGCAGAAAGTTATTTACCCCCAGGCTGTGCATTGAACTCCTCCGGTCTTTTCCCCTGACTTCTTTTAGAACATGTCTTCACTCAGCCTTCCACCTGCTCTTCCCCTACTTGACAAGCAGAGTATTGCTACTTATGCTTTAAGTTTATCAATGGATGAGGGTGAGACACTGAGAAAAGCGAGAAAGATGTGTCAGTCAGAAAAATGGGAGCTACACCCTGAAACAGATTTAATAGGTGATGTCACTGAGCCTCAAGAGATTCAGTAACTTGCCCAGGGACATTTAAGTGAAAGAAACATGTGTTAAGCCCCCTGTATCCTTATTAATTAGGTACAGAAAGTTAAAATGTTTAGCCTTAATCAGTTAGAAATATTTCTAACTAAAAACTGTTGAATGGCTGGGTTTTTCAAATTCTGATGAGTAGTTGAGTTAAAATTGCCTTCAGCTGAAATGATTGAAAGAGGCATGGGTACCACTTAAGTGTTTTACAACAATCATGTCTATATGTCTTCCTGGGAATGTTTGCTCCTTGTGTTAGGAGATGAGGCTTCACTGGCAAAGTCTAGGCAATCTAACAAGAAATTAATTGCAGATCTGCACAGTGGTAATTTAAAGCGAAATTTCAAAAAAAAAAATCTCTCCCTCCCTTTTTATTGTGCAAATGGTGAAGTTTTATCTGGAGGTCATGGACCTTCAGCCTGGAGCGTGATGAATCTTCCAGGAAGTTTGTGTGTCTTATCATAGAAATGTCCCATTTAATTGTCATTGCTATGTGCTTTGGCACAGCTACCACATTTCAAACCTAATGGGGCATATTTTTAGGAGGTTTGAGGGTAAACCTTTATGTGGTCATATATAGGAAAGTGGGCAGATGGTTTATTATATGGATGTCACGATGGGTGTTTTTTGTTTTGATATGTTATGGCAAACGCTTAGAAGATAAATTGCCATCAGCCAAAAGGTACAAAAGCTTGCTTTTCACATTTATTCTCTCAGATTTTCTTAGTGTTGACAGTGAGTTTACAGTGCTGAACTCACCCTTGAGAGCGTGTAATTTTCTTGTTCAATGCTAAATTCCACTGGTTAAAGGATGGCCAAGTGGAAAAAATTCCATTTCTATTTGTAAAATGTTCTACAATCCAAAAAAAAGTATATTTCAAAAACACTATTAAGAAACCTGGAAAGTTAGGAAAGTCATGGAGAACTGCTACTTTTACATATCAAGAAACTGAAGCCCAGATAATTATGTGGCCTGCTTTAGATACCACAGTAAACTTGTGACAGACCAGGAAAGGAACCATCACCCATTAAGACATTGACTCCTTCCTGCTTCTGCTAGACCATAAACTCCACTAGGACCGAAATCTTCTCTAACTTTAAAAGATTTTTATTTTACTTTTTTTTTTATTGAAGTAGAGTTGACACACAATGTTACATTAGTTTTAGGTATAGAACATAGTGATTCCACAACTCTATATGTTAGGATACATTCACCCCAAGTATAGCTACTATCTATCACAGTACAGTGCTAGTACAGGGCCATTAAATATATTCCCTATGCTATACCTTTTAGTCCCATGACTTATTTATCCCATACTGGAAGCCTGTACCTCCCGTTTCCCTTCACTCACTTTCCCATCCCGCCACCTACCTCTCATCTGGCAACTGTGGTTTCTTCTCTGTATTTATGAGTCTCTTTCTGCTTGTTTTTTGGATTTGCCTTTTACATTACACATATAAATAAAATCCAATGGTATTTCTTTTTCTGTTTTATTTCACTTAGCATAATACCCTCTAGGTCCATCCATGTTGTCATGAATGGCAAGATCTCATTCTTTTTTTATGGCTGAGTAATATTCCATCACACACACACACACACACACACACACATTTTCTTTATTGTAAATAAGGCTGCAATAAACATAATGGTGCACATATCTTTTCAAATTACTGTTTTTGTTTTCTTTGGGTGAGTACATAATACTGGGTCACATGGTAGTTCTATTTGTAACTTTTTGAGGGACGTCCAAACTGTTATCCACAGTGGCTGCACCAATTTATAGTTCTTTGTTTCCTCTACATTCTTACCAACACCTGTTATTTCTTATCTTTTTGATTCTAGCCATTCTATCAGATGTAAGGTGATATCTTGTTGTGGTTTTTATTTACATTTTCCTGATGATTAGTGATACTGAGCATCTTTTTTTTTTCCAAGTTATTTAAATTTCATACACTGTATGAAACAGTTAACATACACTGTAATATTAGTTTCAGGTGTATGTTGAGCATCTTTTCATGTGTCTATTGGTGTCTAATATTTCTAAGGTAGTAGTCCAGCCATGACTTTTAAAAAATTATTTATTGAATAAATAAGTTAATAAATTTTTCCACCCCCTGCCATAAAAATGTCTGGATAGAGTTGACCATTCATTTATATTTGTTCCATATGAAATACTTTTCTCTCTCCAATTTTCTTTCTCTCCTTTCTCCCTTTCTTGCTTCCTTTTTCCTCTTCCCTCTCCTCCCTCCCTTCCCTTTTCCCTCCTTTCTCCCCTGTTTCCTCCCCTCTTCTCTTCCTCCTCTTTCCCCTTCCTCCCTCTTTTATTTCTCTTGCCACATCCCTTTCGTTCTTCCTTACTCTTTTCCCCCAAAGGACAGGTCTTAATTGTTTCTAAATGCCCAAATCTTAGCACAGTGTCTCATATAAAAGACCGTGTTTATTGAATGAGGTAACAAATCCAGTACCATGCTCACAACCTTTTATACTAGAAGATACTGTCTCCTGAGCAAATTTAGTTCTTAAATTTTTTTTTAATGTTTCTTTATTTTGAGAGAGAGAGTGAGAAAGAGCGTGTGTGTGCATGAGCAGGGGAGAAAGTGAGGGAGACACAATCCAAAGAAGGCTCTGGGCTCTGAGCTGTCAGCACAGAGCCTTAAATGGGGCTCCAACTCACAAATCACGAGATCATAACCTGACCCTAAGTTGGATGCTCAACTGACTGAGGCACCCAGGCACCCCACAAATTTAATTATTAATTATCTGCATTTATTTAATTACTGTCATTCATTTTGTGGAGAATGCTACCACAAATTCCAGAGCCTTTTATTATAAGATAGAACACAGATCACACTGGGATGGGTGGTATGCAAGCAACTACAGGCAAAAGATCATGGAGGAACACTGTTGCCAACTTGGCCAGCAACTCTGCTTTCTCTTCCTTGGGTTTCTGCAGCTTGAATTATTTCTCCTGTAAATCAGTCTCAAGTAGCCTGAAAAGGGTTGAATAATGTTTCTTCTGTGACTCGAGTACTGTTGGAGAACTACTCAAATGACAACATGAGTCGTGACAAACATTTGGAATCTTATTCAGGAAAGTAATTATGACTCATTTTATTTTATTTTTTTAATTAATTAATTTATTTTTTTCAACATTTATTTATTTTTCGGACAGAGAGAGACAGAGCATGAACGGGGGAGGGGCAGAGAGAGAGGGAGACACAGAATCGGAAACAGGCTCCAGGCTCTGAGCCATCAGCCCAGAGCCTGACGCAGGGCTCAAACTCACGGACCGCGAGATCGTGACCTGGCTGAAGTCGGACGCTCAACCGACTGCACCACCCAGGCGCCCCTTATGACTCATTTTATTGGTGATTGTTAAGTATTGAAACAGTCTTCCTTTCGACATTTATTCTTCCTCTGAGTTCCTAGGGTAACCTATTGTACCACTCTTTTGGCACTTATTTGCTACATGAAAAGTCAGTTAACTCTTCCTGTTATTTTCTTTTCAATTGTAGTTTAGTTAGAAGTAGATTTAGTAAGTATGCTGACCAGTAAAGGAAGTGAAATAAAGTGGAAAAATAAAGTGTTTTGGGTCATCTATGACATTTAATTCTGTCTTCTCCAATTACCAGCTGCTTGAATTTAAGCATGTTATTTTTTTTCAAAATGGGGATAATTTAAATCCTACATGATTTTTCTGTGATTAAACTATGAATTTCAAATCTAAAGAAGACCTCAAAACAAAGGTAGATGTAGCATCTCTAGATATCTAGCTCTTGGTGTGTGTGTGTGTGTGTGTGTGTGTGTGTGTGTGTGTGTGTATGTGTGTGTGTGTGTATTTCATAGGTGTGGCAACTACTTGGGAATGGTGAAAAAGGGAAGGGTGACCTTCATATGGATGGTATACAAGTGTCTGTTTTTCTATGTTACTTGATGGATACAGAAAAGGAAATCATCAGTGAGTATCAAAGATGTGCTTTCTACATGTCTAGACCAGTATTTGAGCAACACCCTTCTTAGTGAAAGCCTGCTGATACCAGAACAACAGGTCAGATCATGGCAACCCTGATGGTGGCTACTACCATGGAGGAGGAAGAAGCAGCTTTGAGGGTAGCCTGGGAAAGAGGTAGTTACATGGAGAAGCAGTCTTGGCAACAAACAGAGCACAATGATTTTAGTAGATCCTGAGGTTAACAGCATAGCTAGAAGAGCCTTTGAAGCCAGGTACCCACCTGTTCACTGAAAAAAGTATTTAGCTGCAAGTCACAGAGAAGATGATAAAGACTAACTTGAATACCGAGTATTTTTTCACATAATAAGAACTTCAAAATGGCAGTCAGAGGCTGGCACAGCTATTCAAAATGTTATGAGGAAACCTAGGTATTTGAGGAAACCTAGGTATTTTCTATTTTTTACCTAGACGTTCTCAGTAGGTGAGTTTTTCCCTTCTGCTTTAAAGATGGCTGCTGAGCCGATAGATCTTGCATTAAAGTTATAGAAAGATGAAATATAGAAAAGCCAAACTCATTCTCTTCCAAAAGACTTTTTTTTTTTTTCATTCAGGAAGTGAAGCCCTTTCCAGAGAACTTTATCTACAGAACTGTCCAGGACTGTCAATTTCACTTGAGTGGAAGTGAAATTAGATGTTTAACTTTCTAGGCTCTTGGAGAACAGCAAGAAAAAAACTGGTTGGGAATGTGTTGAGTGAGCAGATTGCCACTTTGACCACACGGCCCAAACATAACTGATTTATGTAGGACAAAATACTTAGTGGTAGCTGGTGCAAGTTAGGTGGGTTTCTCCTCATTGTAGTGGTGTGGAACCCAAAATGAAATACTGGTTTCATTGCCATTGGGAATAAGTTACATGCACACATCCATTGCTTATTCATGACTCAATAGAGGTTTTCTGTATAAATTTTAAGGCATTAATATACTGCACGTAACACCTGATACAAAGCAAATGTTGAAAAAATATCAGTTTTCTTTTCACTATTTTTGTGTTCCTGATAGCTTATTCTTCTCAGTGTCTTCTGGTGGCTAAGAACAGATGAACACTAAATTAGCTGAAGAAAAAGTGAGGTTACCACTTTTATCTCTGCTCCTTTTATTTCCCTCTTTGTTGCACTGTGGGCCAGCTTTCTCTATATATGGATAATCGTGATTACAAACCTGGTCCCCACTGTACAGCTTTTCCTAGGACTCAATTCAATTCTGTCAGTAAAATGAAAGTAATATATGCTCTTTCTTCTTCACATGTGATAATTGCCTTTTAAAAAGCATAAAGTTTTATTTATTTATTTATTTATTTTTTTAAATTTTTTTTTCAACGTTTATTTACTTTTGGGACAGAGAGAGACGGAGCATGAATGGGGGAGGGGCAGAGAGAGAGGGAGACACAGAATTGGAAACAGGCTCCAGGCTCTGGGCCATGGCTCTGGGCTGATGGCCCAGAGCCTGACGCGGGGCTCAAACCCACGGACCGCGAGATCGTGACCTGGCTGAAGTCGGACGCTTAACCAACTGCGCCACCCAGGCGCCCCAAAAAAGCATAAAGTTTTATACAAACGTCTGCTTGATGTTCTAGCTGCATCTCCCTCCATTCTACTTTTTCCTCCTTAGAAATAGCCTCTATTTTTAATTCAGCATGTTGTTAATGAGCTGAAAGTCTGCACTCCCCATTTTGTCTTGCAATGAAGGCTCAGTCACCTGACACGGTGTTAGCCATTGAGCTTGAGGTGAAAGTATTGTGGGTGACATTAGGAAAATCTTTAAAAAAAAGAAAAAGAGGGAGGCCATCTGAGACCCGGAGTAAGGATAGGGTACCTGGAGTTCTGACAGATCATCTCAGGCTAAGAGAATGGGGGCTTTAAGGGATGGGGGAGAGAGCTGGCAGGGAGGAGAGTTGACGAAGGACTGGTAGAGCCGCCATTCCAGCCCATACGTAGGAAATAAAGGGGTATTGTTATTTAAGTCCAGCTGGAAATTCTCATTACTAATCAAACTGACAGTCTAATAAGTACTACAGAAATTATAGGATGGTCAGCATCTAAACTCCGAAGCTGGAGAATTTTTCTCTGAGGCAGGAGCAGCTGGTGCTATTACATTTGACGTTGATAGTGATGAGGGGTGTATAATGACAGTTTAAGACAAGATGCTCCAGTGCTGTGGAAAGAAATTCTCTAAATGTAAATCTCTTGGCACAGAAATAAGAACTTATAAACTCAACCTTTATGGCTGCATGAAAAGAAGGTAAAAATCCTGGCCTGTCATTAATCGTAGAGATCGACCATAAACTAAGGATTCACTGAGGATTGGATACCTTATTTTTAGAAATGTTTATCTAGCATCATCAGCATAGTTTTTGAAGTAACATATAATTTAGCAGAGATTGAATTCATATCTTATTCATTAAGGTTTATGTAATTTAAATATGTATTTTGCATAAAACACTTGGATGCCCAAGAAATATTTTTATTTTTAAATCGTCTAAAGCTTTATATCTTAAAACAAATATAGGGATTTTTCCTAGGGAAAAAATGAATAAAAGAAATAATATTTTAAAACCTGATATTTAAGTGTATTTTAAATGTGGCAAAGCATTATTTTATTTTTAATTGCACTGACCTATCCTTCCTTCGACTGCTGGCTTGAAGGTTTTTATATCTTCAAGTCTCTAGGGCTTTCTTTATATTTATACACACATAAGGTAGTTCTTTAATCCTCAACACCTTAGTCAGGTTATTTAGGAAAATGGTAAGGCTTCATTATTTAAAAAGAAATAATTCAGGAGGGAAAATCTCATGACTGATACCCTTTTTGAGCCCCCCTTCCCCAACCCCCACCCTACCTTGGGACTTGAGCATACTACTGGCAATAATTACTGCAGGCATCCTACTTATTAAAAAGGAATACAAATATTTTACTGCCAGTGTTCTATAGAACTATGGAATATTAGGTTTTGCTTTTGTCATTAAGGGAGTGTGTGTGTGTGTGTGTGTGTGTGTGTGTGTGTGTGTGTGTGTATTTTATACGACATGGCTACCCTATTTTCTTTCAACCAGTACATGGCTCTAATTCTATCTAACCAAACCCATACAAAAAATATTTGCTTCTTGTTTCTTAAGGTTCATATATAGTGACAGTTACACAACGGGCAGCTTATTCATTCAGTTAACACTAAATTTTACTTTTGAATCTCAAATAGTGAAGACTAGGCTGAAATCACTTTACATAGTGTAACCTGGTAGATTTATGACTGTTTTCACAAAAATCATGCTTTTCTGTAAGTTCCATACCAACAGTCTATTTTGTGCACTACCCTGTCCCCAACACTTATTGCCTAGCCCATTGTGTATAATTAATAATAAATAATTAATATTTATTTTTAAAATGTATTTTAGTTTTGAAAGAGAAAGAGCATGAGCCAGTGGGGGAGGTCAGAAGGGGAGGAGGACAGAGAGAGAGAGGGAGACACAGAATCTGAAGGCAGACTCCAGCCTCTGGGCTGTCAGCACAGAGCCTGACACGAGGCATGAACTCACAAACCCTGAGGTCATGACCTGAGCTGAAGTTGGACACTTAAACCAACTGAGCCATCCAGGCGCCCTGACATTAGACATTTTATAAATAAAGCAGCTGAGACTAAGAAGTTAGAGTAACTTATTCGACTATCACTTGGTTCGTACACTCTAGAAGCCAGATTTGAATGCAGATTTTATTCCAAAAAGCCTTTCCTTTGTCTACTTGTACCATTACCCACACTTAAGAAACTTAATTCTTAATATTTCTTAATATGCCACACAAAAGGCACTGGTTCAGAGGGCCAAATCTAGTACCAGATGCTTCAGATCAAATCTCAGCTGCAGGACCTCGGCTAGGTCACTCAACCTTACTATGCTTCAGGTACAGTGGAGATGATGGTAACGCTTACGCCAGAGGGCTGTTTTGAGGGTTGAATATGTTCATATAAGTGAAATATTTACCTCATTGTGCCTGGTCATATAAACGCTAGCTACTGTTATGCAGCATCTGGTGCCTGGTGTAATCACTATCATATCTAGTGCTCACAGGAACCTCAAGAGATGGGCAACAGTATCATCCCCATCTTACTAACGGGAAGACTGAAGCTCCGACAAACCAAAGAACTGGCTTAAAATCACACCACAGTAAATGGCCAAGTTTGGATTTTAATCCAAATTCTCTTAAGTCCAAAGTCTCCATTTGTTTTCTATAGTTAAAACACGTTGTGTCAGGGTAATTAATGGTAGGTGCCACAAAAACAATAAAAACAAAATTTTAGGGACTTAAGTAGACATTTGTTGCCATTGTACAGCTTGATCAGATCTGATGTAGAATAGGTGGCCCTCCTACAGTCTGAAGCTCTACCATGTGGAACACAGGGACTCCCCAATCCCTGTAGCCGGGGACAAGAGAGACAGGGAAGGTGCATAGTCCCTAAATGACTCAGCCAGAGTCACACAGACATATCCATATAAAATCCACTTGTCCAAAGCAGTCACATGACCCAAACTTGATTGCAAGGGAAGCTGGGGACCTCAGGAGAACAAATAGATATTTCATAAGCTTTGTGCCAAAATAAACTATTGCTTAATATTTGAATTCTCTGATGTCTTCCATGAAGTGAAGAGTTTTGTATGTTGGAGCGACACATTACCAAAATTTTAATGGCAAATCTATTATAATGGACACCTGTCATTTGATCTGCTCAATATCACATCCTTCCCTCCCTAGAAATTTTCACTAAAACAGAGTGAAACATCAGTCTTTGTCCAATGATAATTTATACGTGTGAGCTTTTGTAGCTGTCAGTAGCTATTGGGATACAGCCACTCTTCAGCAGGAAGGAAATACAGGAACAAAGATATAAAAGACAAGAGGCAATAAGTCTGTCAGTGTCTACAGCTCTATTTCCTGGAGCATGGGTCAATTAATATTCAGTATAACCTTACCAAGTGTTGATGGTTCAGCCCTAATCTGATGGGGTCATCATCCATACTGATTGGTCAGTATCTGTTATCTGCGAGAGCCTACTATTTTTAATATTAACCCTGCCTGCGGCCAATTTGCAGTCTTGGTTGGATCACTTCACCAAACCTTCTTTGCCTTTTAGTGTGAATAAAATTTCTCTCATTTCCTATAAAAAATAACCGATTAATTGATTCACTTAATATATACTTGTTAAGCACCGGGGCACCTGGGTGGCTCAGTCAGTTGGGCATCTGGCTTCAGCTCAAGTCATGATTTCACGGTTAGTGAGTTCGAGCTCCAGATTGGGCTCTCTGCTGTCAGCTCAAAGCCTGAAGCCTGCTTTCGGATTCTGTGTCTCCCTCTCTCTCTCTGCTCCTCCCCTGCTTGCACTCTGTCTCTCTCTCTCTTTCTTAGATACACATTAAAAAATTAAAAAGAATGCCTAATATCAAAATGGTATTTATCTTAGATGGTTGTTTTGAGGTTTTTGCAAGGTTATGCATGTTAGATGTGAAAAGCACTAGGGACATTAAATGGTAGCTGTGGATGTTGGTACCCCTCCTCCGGTTATTCTTTGATTATTGCAGTCAAAATACAGAGTACATGGACTCCTCTCTGGAAGAATCGGTCACATGAAGAAGAAAAATCAATGTATGGGATTCTACTCATGAAATGCCCACGTACTAAAACATAACGTTAATACTCATTTCTATTAGAATTCTCACTCCATCCATGTTGTTGCATATCTAAGCAGCCCTTTAATTACCGTAACTAGTCATTGGAGACACAGAAAATGCTTTTGAACAGGCCTAAGCAATGCAAGGGAGGCAGCTTGTCCTGATGGACAAGTAGCTCTTCTAGTGAAGAGCCTCTCAACTTTCTCTTTCTGTGTCCTTGTTCTTTTCTAGTTAATTTTTCTTCATAAGTTATGGCACTGTTGCTTTTGTACAACGGAATCTGATAGAAATCAGAATGAAAAATAGAAGGAATGTTCCAGATTATCTGGCCTTATGTTGCTGTTTCACAGATGAGGAACAGACCCCTGGCAACTTGTGTGTTGCCTGCAAAGACACAGCTAATTAGCACCGTTGCAAGCTCCTGTGTCTTCTCTAGCGTCCTCTCTGGAACTGCACGTCGTCTCTATTGGTAGCTGTTTGAAATACTTCTAATGGGTAAATATTCATTCAAATAATGGTCCTTGAAAATATTTTAGAGCTCAGAAGTTTGTCCATTTTCCTTTGATTCAAAGGGTCTCATGGGGATACATCTGAGAGATTAGTTCAAAATGTATTAAATGCTGAAAAGCAGGCCTTTGCTCAGTATGTACATATAATATGAAGCCAAAGATAGTTGCTTGTATCTTCCAGGAAGGCTGGAAATGTTTCTCTTCTAATGTCCAGTCCTCCCTTCTGCCTTCTTAGTAGATGTTTCTACAAAGTACTTTTTTTTTCCTAACAGCTTGAAAAAAATTTTTTTAATGCTTTATTTTTGAGAGAGAGAGCAAGTGCAGGAGGGGCAGAGAGAGAGGGAGGCATGGAATTTGAAGCAGACTCCAGGCTCTGAGCTATCTGCACAGAGACTGATGCGGGGCTCCAACTCATGAACCGCGAGATCATGACCTGAGCCGAAGTCGGACGCTCAACTGACTGAACCACCCAGGCATCCCTCTAACAGCTTTATTGAGGTGCTTTAATTGCACCCCAGAGTCTTTAAGTCTAAATTAGAATTCTTTCCTTCCTAAAACAGCTTCCCTCTGATATGTCCTGACTTCTTTATATCTGTCAATAATGCCCTCCTTGCTCTAGCTGCCCCAGCTGGAAACCTCCATGCTGTCTTTCATGTCTTCCTTCTTCAGCCATATTTAATCAATATATTCTGCTAGTTTTCATTACCATTCCTAATCCTTATAATATGTTAACCATATTCTCACTGGAATCCCTGCCCTCAGTGGTATCTCTTTTCTTGAAAGCTATCTTAAAACCTTCCTACAAATTGATCTTTTTTCTCTTTAATAATTACAAAATTCACAGTTGTTCCCTGCTGCTTTATTTTATTTTTTTTTTCAACGTTTATTTATTTTGGGGACAGAGAGAGACAGAGCATGAACGGGGGAGGGGCAGAGAGAGAGGGAGACACAGAATCGGAAACAGGCTCCAGGCTCTGAGCCATCAGCCCAGAGCCTGACGCGGGGCTCGAACTCACGGACCGTGAGATCGTGACCTGGCTGAAGTCGGACGCTTAACCGACTGCACCACCCAGGCGCCCCGTTCCCTGCAGCTTTAAAAGAGATTCTGAACTTAAGCATGAAAAATAGCTATCTTCTAGGGCAAGGGCCTGACTTGCCTTTCTCATTTTGCCTTTTCCATTTTTTTTTCTTGGAAACTGATCTTTCATTTTTTTACAAATTGTTCTACTTGTTAGTCCTTGAAATTTACCATACATTCCCAGATCTGGACCCGCGCTCATATTTGTTATTCCGGCAAGGTATTCCCTGTCCTTCTTTTCAGTCCTATCCTTGATATTTAGCTTAAATTCTGCCTTTTCTAAAAAATGTTCTCCAGTGGCTCTTGCACATGCTCATCTCTCTTTCCTTTGAACTTTGATATTTTTAGTATATTCTATATGGTTGGCACTTATTTTGATACTTTTATATTATGCAATAAAATTAATCTGTCAATTCCTCAAAGGTAGGATTTTTGTAATAGCTACTGTTCTAAAATGAACGTCTTGTCTATAGTAGATGCTATAAAATACATACTGTGTTTTTAAAGATCCAAAAATCATGAAGTAATGAATTATACTGAAAGAGAGGTTCTGCATCAAAACATAAAGATTTTAGAAAGCAGGGCAACTGCAGATTGACGGTCCACTTTTAACATTTAATGGGAACCTGCTATTTTCTATCCACTTGGCTGGGTGTTGGGGTTAGAGCGAGAAATAAGACACAGTACTAGATATAAATGTACAAATGAAAAGAATGAGAACAAGGAGACTGTGAAGCTTCTGAACGTGAAATTGAGTTTGTGTGGGGTGGACGTAGGTGGCAGAGTGAAGTCACACAGGGTGCTGGGAAAGGCGGTGGATGTTTTCCTCGCAAAAGGTAGTTAACCCAGGTTTCAGGTGGTTTCAACATGGAGTAAAAGGATGCTATTTGAGGGTGTTGCAATTGTCTTCAAGCCCTGACCTATGCCTGCAGTCGGGGGCAGCAAGCCTAGTTTTCCATTGTTTACAACCACAAATGATTTAAAATGAATAAATATTCTGTAAGTTCTGTTGTAAGATGATAAGAATAACAACAACAAAAAATTATCATTAGGTTCATTGTACTTGCCCATCTGTAACTGTGGCCATGGTTCAGCATTTTCTTGCTTAATTTAGAAACCGGTAACCCCATCTGCCAAAAATAATGGAGAATGTCAAGTGTAGAGGGACCAAACATCATATGGGCCATAGCTGTGCATCCTGGAGAGGGACCTTAGTTGCTATGCAACTTTTCACTGCCTGAGAGTTAAAGGTCTCCAGCAGCTTATGGCAGTGAATAATGTATCTGCAGGACAAGAAACTTTATTCATTTTGTATATTTGTTGGCTTAAGAAAATTATAAGAGCAAATTTATTACGTTAATAGAGGCAAATACTTAATATTATTTGCTTAATCAGTCACTACTGATGGTAATAAGAATAGTAATATGCCAACAGAGTGGTTATTCTGTTTTACAGTGACACTTTCTTAATATAGACAATGAAATATACATGATTCTAACACTCTTGTAAAAGATATTTGTAAGCCTTGAGTTCCTTTTTGCTTCATCTGAGATTCATTCCTGGTTTTCTTTGCTGACTTTTCTTTCTCCTGTATTTACCCTTAATGTTGTTCTTTCCAACATTGTGCTGTTCACTTCTTTGCTCCTTTTGCTGGGTGATTGCATCAGTGCCAAGGGTTTAAATGCCACCTGTATGCAAGTGATGCCCAAATTTATATTTCTTTTTTACTTTTTCTTTTTTATATTTCTTTTTTACTTTTTTACTTTTTTCTTTAAACTCTTTCTTTTTTACTTTTTAAATTTTATTTAAATCCAAGTTAGTTAACATGTAGTGTAATAATGACTTCAGGAGTAGAATTTAGTGATTGATCGATCACTTACATATGATACCCAGTGCTCATCCCAACAAGTGCCCTCCTTAATGCCCACCACCCATTTAGCCCATCCCCCTACCTATCATCTCTCCAGAAATGCTCAGTTTGTTCTTGTATTTAAAAGTCTCTTAGGGTTTGCCTCCCTCTCTGTTTTTACTAATTTTTCCTTCTCTACCCCTATGTTCATTGTTTTGTTTCTAAAATGCCACATATGAGTGAAATCATATGATATTTATGTTTCTCTGACTTATTTTGCTTAGCATAATACACTCTAGCATACACACACACACACAGACCCCACATCTTCTTTATCCATTTGTCAGTCGATGAACATTTGGGCTCTTTCCATAATTTGGCTACTGTTGAGAGCGCTGCTCTAAACACTCGGATGCATGTGCCCCTTCGAATCAGCATTTTTGTATCCTTTGGATAAATACCTAGTAGTGCAATTGCTGGGCCATAGGGTAGTTCTATTTTTAACTTTTTGAGGAACCTCCACACTGTTTTCCAGAGTGTCCAGCTCTAACTGTCTTACTGAACTCTGTAGAGTCCTCTCTCAAACTGCATTCTAGACTTTGCCAGCAGAATTCATAATTTTTCCCCCAGGACAATTCTCTGTCAAATGTCTCAGGCCACCCAAAAGACACCCTTAATTCCTCTCTTTTGCTTACCTTTCACAAATGCTGTCAGCATCCAGAATCCACTCAATTCACACCATCCCTAGGGCTATAGTCTTGTGCCACCACCATCTCTCCTTTGGGTCTTGCCATCACCTCTTACCAGCTCTTTCTGTTTTATTCCTGGCCTGGCTGCAGTTTGTTCCTCACATAGCTGCCAAAGGGAGGTTTAAAAAATGTATATCAGGGGCACCTGGGTCGCTCAGTCGGTTAAGCGGCCGACTTCGGCTCAGGTCATGATCTCGCGGTCTGTGAGTTTGAGCCCCACGTCGGGCTCTGTACTGACCGCTCAGATCCTGGAGCCTGTTTCAGATTCTGTGTCTCCCTCTCTCTGACCCTCCCCTGTTCATGCTCTGTGTCTCCCTGTCTCAAAAATAAATAAAACGTTAAAAAAATAAAAAAAAATGTCTATCAGATCACGTCATTTGCTTGCTTAGAGTTCTCATATGGCTTCCACTTATACTTAAAATACAAATTCCTTATCAGGGCCCCCAAACCCTGCCTCCTTCCTCTCTCACCATCAAACAATGCTCCAGCCACACTGGCCTTTTCTTCTCTTGGAATATACTTTTCTTAAGGTTTTTATGCTTAATTTTTTCTGCCTGGAATCCTCTGCCTTTTCTATTCTTCATGGTTGGCTCAGCATGAGCCAGCATGGGCTCAGCACAAATGCTACTTCATCCATGAGGGCCTTTCTGACCATCTAATCTTAAGTGGTCTCGTTGCTCCCGGTTACCTTCTTTCTTCTTCCTGCCCTTAATTTTCTTCATGAGATTTCATATTTGAAACCATCCTGTTCATGAATGTTTTTATTTGCCTGTTATCCTTCTTTTTTCATCTAGAACAATTCTTCACGATTTTTTATGTGATAGCACACCTAAGAAATAATTCAGTTGACTTGTTATTCATGGTAGTTTAAAGTTTAATAAAGCCTCCATGAACACTGACTTAGTGAATACTGACCCATTACTTCTACAGAAAATACTGGGTTAGTCTCCTGTGAACCTCAAGCCACACTATTCTCAACCCACCTGTACATAGCCTTGTTCTGTGTGTGTTTCTGTTTAAAGAAACCATGTTTAAAATATTGTTGATTTACAATGTTCAACTCATGGCCAACAGCACTATAATTCCTGAATGAAGCTTTTCTATTACATCCTTTTTTTCCCCTCTGTAAAGCATAATGCAATGCATTAAACAGCACTATGAGACTGTGCTCTGGAGCCATATTAAACAGCAAATCACTAGCAAAAAGCACAAAACTGTGGAAGATGCGGCACTAAAACTACAGAAGGGGCACTTGTTTATAGTATGAGCTGAAAAAAGAAAGAGGACTGTCACCTTGTTTAGCTTTAGCCTGGAAGGTTCCATGTCACATAACTCAAAATGTTGACTGCTCTGTGCATGTTTGTGAATATCGATAGAAAGCTAGGAGTATTGGGGCACCTGGGTGGCCCAGTTGGTTGAATGTCCGAGTTCGCCTCAGGTCATGCTCTCACGGTTCTGGAGTTTGGGCCCTGCATTGGTTTCTCTGCTGTCAGCGTAGATCCTGCTTCAGATCCTCTGTCCCTCTTTCTCTTCTGCACTTCCCCCCTTTTGCATTCTCTCTCTCCCTCAAAAATAAACAATCATTAGAACAAAATTTAAAAACAAGAAGGCTAGGAGTATTGATCTTGCTGTTACAAATAAATTTTGGTGAATAGGCAAATTTGCAAATATAGAATTACTGAATAATGAGGGTAGATTGTATTTGGTATATGGGGATAAATGTACTAGTGCTTTGCATGCTTATTAAACGCCAATAAATGTCTACTATGTAGTTGGGTATGTGATTCTAGAGTTCAGTGCTCCAGTCCCCAGACCTCACCCTAACCACCCAAAAGACTTAGCGGATTGATCTTTGGTGCAACTCTAATTGGTGCACCCTAAATGGCAAGGAAAGATCTGCTCTAAAATATCATTCTCAGGAGACCTTGCCTTTTTTATTATTGTAATCCTATGGCTGAGGATAAAGCCTGAAACATAATATTTATTCAGCAAATGGAACGGCGATGTTTAAGGACCGGGTTGTCCCCGTGACAGGATAGTTGAAGAATTACGAAAAAGAAGCAGGGCCACAATCATTACTTCTTTCAAAGTGGTTCTAAACAATCCTAATAATGTGGTATCTGAACTTTTAATGACACAGAAAACAGAGCTTTCGGTAGTCACAAATGTGACAAGTGTGGGAATGGGTTTTTCTTTTACTCTGTGATGTTGAAATAAGTAAAGGAGGGAGAAAGAAGAGAGAGAAAGAGGACACATTTTTGTATGTATATCTATATATTTATTTATACAATATTTCCCAAAAGCATTGAGGCAGTTTACAATAAATTATTGACATTATAAATCAAATCCTTAATGCTAAATGAAAGACAAAAACCAAGTGGCAAAGGGGAGGCATCTGTCCATCAATCCATCTATCCATCCATCCATCTATATAGCATACTGGCCAAGGTTCAATTCCTATTACATCAACACTCTACTGGCTCTCTTTCCCTCAGAGTTTGAGGACAAAAATGACTTATTAAAAAATGTGTTTATTTTGTATAGATTATATTCTATTAAATTCATTCTTCTGTAGTGTGGATTGCATAACTTTGTTTGATGGAAGTGAATATCCAGTTTACGAGGAGAGGAAGATTTACTGAAATCTTTTCCCTGAATGCAATTTATTCTTAGGCTCTTTAAATAAGGAAACTTCAGTAACTTATAAAAAATGAGGGAATAATGCTAATATGTATTGAATGTTACTAAATTCCACATAATTTAAGCTATGCTTAATTTCTCTCATCCCTCATTTTAATCTATATAGTAAATCTATGAAGTCTATAGTAGTTTTCTCCCCAATGTATAGCTAATGAAAGGACAAAAGATTCTTGATAGATCTTCATTGGCCTTTACTGAATATTGAGAAAGTGATTTTAAGTCTTAGATCTGCAAAGACAGTTCTGTGAGAAGCCAGAGAGATCTAGTCAAGATATGTAGTTTACCGGACTTTGATAAATTATGATGTTAAAGCTTTAAAATGAGTATTTTCCAAGGGAAATACTTCTATCTTTCCATTCCAGGCAGCAGCAGAAATAGTTTCATTGGTACTAAGGCTGCATTACAGAGACTAATGACACTGGAACTTATCTTTGTAAGAAGGGTGAGACCTCGCCATTCAGAATTGGTGTCAGCTTGAGTGGGCGATTCTAAAATATCACTCCATTGAGAGCAGATGATTCATGGATGCACTGAAAAGCATTTAGGAATCCTTTTCATCCAGCTCTCTTTTAGAGGCTGTTAAATTTTGCCATCATTGATATGCTGCTGAGCTGACCATGCTGAGGTGCATGTGTCCTAGGGTAAAATCGGAATTGAAGTGGACGTGACATGAGAAACTTGGTACTGATGTGCCAGAGAGCCTGCAAAAGAAAGGAATTATTTTCTGCTATCAGAATGTCAGAGACACAGAGCCTGGTTGATTGAATGGCTGTTCTCAGTAAAATGGAATTCTGTGTGTTTAGAACTCCTTCACTTCTTCATTTCCCTTCCTAGAGAATTTCCAGGAGCCAGATATGAAATCTGATGACAGACAGTCAGAAATGAGATAGGATTTGCAGTGGTGATGGGTGTTGCCTCTGTTTTGCAGTGCAGTGGAGGCGTCACACAGCACAAAAGAGCATGGACTCTGATGGGTTACGGTGTTGGGGTGGAATCTTAGTTCAGTCAGCTTTGGGTAAGTTATCAGAGCCTCAGCTTTTTCATCTATGAAATGGAGACCTAATACAGTTCTACCTCCTTAGTAGAAGGTCTGCACTAATTAAACATGGGCACAGCCTTCCTCTCCACAGTCTGCAGATGGCTGCTTGACTGTACTCCGAAATACTGGTTCTCCAGTGTGGCTGTACGTTGGAATTACCGGGGGGAGTTTTAGAAACTAATGCTCTAATCTGATCAATTTGACTTAATTTGTCTGAGGTATGTTCTGACATGAGAATTAAAAAAAAAATCTCACCGGATGATTGAAAAATTTTTTTAAGTTTATTCATTTTTGAGAGAGAGCGAGACAAAGCCTGAGCAGGGGAGGGGCAGAGAGGGAGGGAGACACAGAATCCAAAGCAGGCTCCAGGCTCTGAGCTGTCAGCACAGAGCCCGAAGCAGGGCTCGAACTCACCAACTGTGAGATCATGACCAGAGCTGAAGTTGGACGCTTAACCGCTTAACCGACTGAGCCACCCAGGCGCCCCTTGCCAGATGCTTTTAATATGCAGCTCAAGCTGATAAGCTGAGGTCTGAAAGATTGTAATGGGGATATCTTACGTACCATCAAACATACATTTATTACTTTTGAATCCCAGGGCTATGTATCCAAAGGGTCATGATATTTTGCTGTTTCCTTCAGAGTCATAACTTCCATGAAAGCTCCCTCTCATTTCCTCTCCAGCCCAATGTCACTAGGTTAAGCAATTGGTATAGTCTGTGTTGGGGGAAACTGGCAGGACCCCAAGAGATCTGCTCTACTTCGTGCTCAGGGAAGGCAGTATGTCCTGATGCAGGCAAAATAAAGAATATACACTCTATTAAATACTAGGAAGATATAACAAAAGGAGATACTAAAGCAAGACCAGAGATTGGAAGAATAAAGAAAGTGAACTGAAAGCCAAACAAATGAATAGTAATGTTTAAAGAGATTACCAAAAATCGGGGCACCTGGGTGGCTCAGTCGGTTAAGCATCTGACTTGGCTCAGGTCATGATCTCATGGTTTGAGCCCTGCGTTGGGCTCTGTGATGGCAGCTCAGAGCTTGGAACCTGCTTCAGATTCTGTGTCTCCCTTTCTCTCTCTCTCTCTGACCCTCCCCTGCTCATGCTCTCTCTCTCTCTCAAAAATAAATAAACGTTTTAAAAAAAGAAATTACCCAAAATAATTCAAATCTGGTATTTGCCTAAGGGAATCATCCTTTAGTGGGAAAGGATATATGTACATTGCAGCATAGATTTTATAATTTTATATACAACAATTATATCATATATTTGATATACAGCATATATGCTATATATTTCATATCATATATGTATGCTATATATATCATAGCATATATATGCTACATATATATCATAGCATATATATATATATTATATATATATATGAAATAAAATGGCCGAAAACAATAAATTATTGATTATCCAGAAGTTTATTTAAGTTTATAGAATTTCTCTAAAGACTTTTAAATGTAGTTCATTTGTAAAAGAAAAGTTGCTCTGACTCAGTGAGTCATTTACATATTGGCAGGCAGCTCAGATTTGAGTTTATGGTAACCACTTGACTCCCCCCCCCA